>NW_022111310.1:19044302-19112605 GCF_000313985.2 Echinops telfairi
TTTTGATAGCCAGGCACCATCAGCTTTCTTCGCCACATTTGCTTATGCACCCATTTGTCTTCAGCGATTGTATCATGGAGGTGAGCACACAATTAGTCCTTTTCTTAATGACGACTTTTATTTTTATTTCTCTGGTGTTTTCCAGGGCGGGAGAGGGCTTTGAAAGAAGAGGAAAAGGAAGGATGGAGGTGGGGGACTAGGTTAGCGATTCAAAGCTCTTTTTGTTGTTGTTGTTGTTTGTTTCTGATCTGTCGGCTGTCAGCACAGGGAAGGGATTTCATGGTCTTTGCAAGCCTCATGTCAGCGGAGCAAGAGCTGAGCACATGTGTCACAAATGCAATGAAAACACACCATGAGGTGAGGGGCATCACGATTTGACTCATCGATTTCATCATTTAATTGAACAAACAAAGGGGTGGCATTCAGGGTAAGAGGACCGTGTCCACATGCCGAGGACCGTGTTCACATGCTGGCAACGTGCTATGTAATAACCAACCGCACGGCCACTTCAGGCTGCCCAAGCAACCTTCCCCCTGGTGTCCAGTTTGCTGCCTCAGTACACTGACAACCCTGCTAGCTGCTTGTGGTGGGACACTTCGCTTGCTCAAAACATAGGCCAGGATGGGTCCCTGGCATGCTTAGAACTAAACCCTGTGCCCTCAAAGAGGACGAGGCCTTCTTTTCTAGTCAAGAGCCACACTCTTGAAAACCCACAGAGGCAGTGCTGCCCTGTCCTGAAGGGTCGCTATGAGTCGGGATAGAGTGGACGTCAAGCTTCCGTCCATCGTGTTCTCAAACCGTATCTATACCAGCTGCAAACATTCCTTTTAGTGACTCAAGCTCCTTGCACGCGGACACATTCTGAAGACCTGTCCTTTCTCCTTGCCTCCTCTTCCCCCTCTTCCTCCTCCTCCTCCTCAGTATCTCATTTTCTGTCTTGCTCCCCCCCGCCCCCATTCTTCTTTTGTTACTCACTGTAGTATGACCATGACTGCTGCGGCACGTGCCAAAGCACACCTTCGATGCCCTCCAGAAGGCAGGTGTGTAAAGAAAGATGGGTTACAGAAGTCAATGTCTTCCTTCCAAGCCCGGGCCCTGGGCAGGGCTGGTTATGAGGACTTGGGCCCGACCTGCCAACTACACAAGACGTCCTCATCTGCAAAAGGGGGAAGGGATACCTTTTCCTTCCCAGGCTTCTTGTCAGGGTCACCGGACAGGACAGCATGCACAGACATCGCACAGTGCGGTGCACGAGACAGGGAGCCCTTGACAAATGAGGCGTCCCTCGTCTCCCTTCACCAAGGGCTTGGATGGTGGGTCCGGCAGACATTGCCTCATGTAGATATGTTGATGGGGCTCGCTCTTTCCCAGGGGCATTCCAAGGGGACACGTCTCTAGGTTCCCTCATGGACCTCTTCCCCTTCTACCCTCTTTATAACCCATGAAACAAAGGGGCTGACCAAGCAGGTGGTGAACATGCTGTTGATGAGGGCAGGCCAATGGGTAGGGGATACTTGGGTTTGGGCTCCACCCAAGAGCTGAGAGGCTTGATGCAAGCAAGGGAAATGTCTACCTACGGTCTAGTGCCGTCACAGAGGAGAACCACCCCTGTGGGGTTCGGACTATAAATGGTTAGGGGATTAGCAGACCTATTCTTTATCCGGAGGCTCCTGGTAAGGAGTGAGCAAACGTGAAACAGTTGCCATGATATCTGGCACTCGGTAAATACGGTGCCCACTATTTTCCAAGCGAGGTCCTCAATTACCCCGGGGTTGCAAAGGAGCAAGAGGCCACCGGGAGCTGGTAGACACTGTTTTGTTTCCTAGTTAAGTTGTGTTTACACAACTTCATTTGTACTGGCTTGATATTGTGTTCACACTTCTGGTCCAGCTAACATGTTCTTTGCTCCATTGGGCCTTCCCAGTGCCACCCCTCCCTCCTGTTCACATCCAGAAATCTTGGTGCCCTTCTTTTGGGTCCGTGTCTGTCTGGTGATATCTGGTATCTTCCTGGCTCGGTTTCCATGCCAGTGAGCGAGTACCTAGGGGGCACAAATCATGGCTGTGCTTCTTTTCCTCCTGCCCTGGATCAGCACCGGTTGGCACACTCAAGGATTCAAGGCTTCTGAAATAAATAGATTGCTCAGTGTACCACCTACCAGTAACCATGCCAGTTCCTCAGTGGAGCTGCTTTGGGGTGTTTGTGTGACTTTGTGTGAGAAGGTCCAGAAGCAATGAGAAGGGGAGGGTGACCCTCTAGAAGGGGTTTGGCATCTTTGGAATGAAGAGGTGTGAAGTATGAAGCATGAGCCTTGGCTTCTACCAGATTATGGTGTGTGTGTGTGTGTGTGTGTGTGTGTGTGTGTGTGTGTGTGTGCATGTGTGTTTAATGGCAACGGGATACATTGAGGAAGCAGGAGGAGAGACTTAGTCATATTCTGAATCACTTATCAACATTGTCCAAGTCACTCAGTGTAGCTGAATGTCATTAAAGAGCAGACAGAGAGAAAAACAACTACATCTCAAATGCCCAGCAACTGAATGGGCAGTGCAGATTCATTGTGCTGGTCACACATAGCTTTCACAAAGGAAGAGTGCTTACTTGAACCCCACTTGAACTAGCTGGATGCGAATCCATTCGATGCTCAGAGAAGAATTTCTTAAAGACTTTGGGTTTCTCCCACTTCTTGTCATGTAATGAGCCAATTTTTATGTCTGTTTATTGCTGTGTATTCCAGCTGGCCCTCAGATGGATGGGTCTGTTGTGACCATGGAAAATAACATACACGCACACAGACACCAAAATGAAGCCAGAGATTTTCTGGAGGTTTAGATAAACATTTAGTCTCATAAATAAATATATTATCAGACCACACAAAGCACTTCCTACCCTGTCTCTTCCTCAGAAGTCACACTCCATGTCCCATCTTTAATTTCCCAAGGCTCAAGCAATCTAGATTGATTATGTCCTGGGTGACCAAGCCCAAGCTACAAGTTCCAATACACCCAGTGGTAGAAGATGCAGTCCTTTGCTGCTTCTAAAGAGCTGCAGTTGTCCATGGAAAGGCTAGAGGCACCGAATAAAATCAGTGCATTTCAAAGGCAAGCCAGGAGGAGGACTAACTTGTAGCACAGCAAGAAATGGATTCCAAATCATAGGTTTGCTTCCCACCTCTGCCATCAACTTGCCAGATGGCCTTCTACATTTACTCAGTGGACAAACATGTAAATAAGGAAGCAAATATTTATACAGATCTCGTCCTGTGCTAGGAGCCCTGGTGGTGTACTCAGTTATAAGTGGGGTTTCAAACCCCAAGGTCAGCAGTTCGGAAACACCAGCTACTCCTCAGGAGAAAGATGAGGTTTCTCTCATAAAAACGCAGTCTCAGAACCGCACCACAGCAGCGCTACTCTGTCCTAAAGGGTTGCTGTGAGTCAGGACGAATTCAATGGCAGTACGATGGGTTCAGAATTTTTATCTCATGATGGGTACTGAGCATATTTTGAACAAATCATTTGTTTATTTTGAACAAGTCAGCATGCAGTCGATGGCAGTGCAATAGCATGGACATGACACTAGGTGTGTGAGGGCGATAGAACAAAGGCCATAGACCGTCTGCTCTCTGTGGGTCCTGCTCCTCACCCTGCCTTTGGTGTGTATGTGCATGTGGTGAAGAGGGCGTGTCAGGTTGTGGTAGATTCCCTCGTCTCTAGTGCCCTTTCTTCCAAGAATATGCTAGGCATGGATTTGGAGGATTTTTTGGTTCCTTCACTAAGGGTCAGTTCAAGAAGGTGAATGGCCATTTGTAAAACTGGAAGAAACCACTGGATTTCGGATTGTAGACTTTGGGATGGGGATCTGCTGAGAGGCTCAAAGTGCAATACTTGCACGCCTATGTATGTCCCTAAGGAAACAAGTTAATCCTGTCCATCCCTTATCTCTATACATCTCTTGATAGACTACACAGAGCTACCATGAGTGGGTAAGCTCTCAGCTGCTAGTCCAAAGTTCCACAGTTTGAACCCCCAGCAGGTCCTCAAGAGAAAGAGGTGGTGACCCGCTTCTGTAAAGATCACAACCTTGGAAGGCCCCCGGGACAGTTCATTCTGTCCCAGAGGATAACTACGAGTCAGAATCTTTTAGATCACTGACAAATCATTTCCACATGGATAGTTTTATTTGCTCCATACAACAATCCTGTGCTTATTTTTAACATGCTCTTTTAACATATAAAGTGAGTCCACAGCTGGTTGTATGCATCTACCGGTGTCCATGAGGTAGACAGCTGAAATCAGAGTCCAGGGCTCTGACTTGGTGCTGGTGGAAGGACAATATTATTCATTCATTATTGGTTTTGTTTTTAAATAGTTTTATCGGCAATGTATTTCACATAGCATACAATTTAAACATTCAATCATATTAAGAAGATTACCACAAGGTAGAACCCTCTTCAACCAATGGTGCCAGGAAATTGAGTCTCTATTTGCATGAGAATGAGATTGGACCTATAAATTACCCCATGCACAAAAAGCAAAGTCCAGATTGGTGAGTGACCTAATCCCCAGAGCTATTAGGATCACCAATGAGAACATTGGGACAAGTGTAAGGTCCCTAATGCAGGGCACACACAGACTACCAAATGCAATAAAGGAAGTACACACAGTGGAAGACAAAATAGATGACTCGATCCTATTAAAAATAAAACACGTATATCAAAATACTTCATCAAAGGAGTAAAACAAGAGGCCAATGATTGGAAAACAATTGTTAGCAATGACACAATAGACGAGGGACTAACTACTAAAATCTATAGGATTCTGCAATACCTCAATATGAAAAAAAACAAATAAATAATCCAATTAACAGGTGGGCAAAGGATATGAATAGACATTCACAAGGGATGATAATTGTGTTAGTCCGGGCTGACTAGATAAACAAATCCAGAGACACTCAGAAGTGAGAGAGAGTTTTATATCAAAGAGTAATTGTATATTAAGAAAACATCCCAGCCCACTCTAGATCAAGTCCTACAGTCTGATATTAGCCCGTATGTCTGATACTAATCTATAAATTCCTCTTCAGACTCATGCAGCACATGCAATGATGCCGAAAGCAGGAAGATCACAGGCTGGTGGGTGAAAAGTCCTGTGGATCCCTTGGTGGTGGATGCATCTCCAGGGCTCTGGCTGCCATCAGAATGACTCCATGTGGCTTGTCAGCAGAAAGATGTAACAGAGAGAGTATGTATCTCACTTCCATGGAGGAAGACAGAAGTTCCCAGAATTCTCAGGAGAAGGCTATGCCCTTTGGTTATGACCCGATTGACAGTCTAGACTCCACCCCTTCATTCAAGTTGTCAGGAGATTATGTAACTGCCACAACACTCAAATGGCTAATGAACAAATGAGGAAATGCTCATTATCACTAGCCATATAGGAGATGCAAGTCAAAACAATGATGAGATATCACCTGATACTGCCAATGGTAGCTCAGTTGGGGAAAACAAACAAACAAACAAACAAACAAACAAAAAACCGAGAACAGCAAATGCTGGAGAGAGTGCAGAGAAGTTGGAACTCATACACTACTGGTGGGGTTATAAATATGTGCAAACATTGGGGAAAGCAACATGATGCTACCAAAACAAAGCTGGGAATAGAAGTACCATATGACCCAGAAATACCTTCGCTGGGCAAATACCTCCCCCCCCACCTCCCCCACCCCCAAAATAAGAATCAGACATGAACAGGCATATGCTAATCCTTTGCAGAAGAGTTCACAATAGCAAAGTTGGGGAAATAGCCCAAATGCCCATCAGTAGAAGAATGGATAGAAACTCTAGTACATACACACGGTGGAAACTAGTATCCTTACAAAACATCAGCAAAATCATGAAACACCTCATAACATGGATGGACCTGGAAACCATTAGGCAGAGCGAAGTTACTCAATCACAAAAGTAGACAATTATTCTTGTGCGTGTGTGTGTGTGTGTGTGTGTGTGTGTGTGTGTGTGTGTGTTGAAGGCCAGTTCTGCCCCCAGGCACTTGGCAAAGCCCTGGGAAGTTGTGAAGAGGCAGGCATCTGGGATTTCACTGTCAACCGTCTTATTCACAATCAAAATGAACAAGAACTCATACAGCTTTGCAGTTCATTGAGTTTTTGCATACAGTGTCAAGTTTCACTCCTGGGTCATAAGCTTCTTGAGGACAAGTATGGGCAGGATAAATAATGAGTGAATGTTTTATAAAATGTTTTCATTTCTACCAAGTCGACTGATATTGTCAATATATAGGATAATATTACATTCTGTGGTGATTTATACATCATATAGGTGTTGCGTTTATACTATGTAGCAATGTTTTATAAATACAATGAGGTATGAGAGGGATTCAAAAATTTTATGGAGCCATTGAGGTATCTTTTCATTCCATTTATCCACAAATTTTTTGAAGCCACCTCGTATATGATATTATCTCAACTTGTTGGAATTGCCAAGGAAGACATTGAGAGACACACAGTTGTGTTTGTGGTGAGTCGAAGAGCAACAAGTTAATCTCAAGTCATCTGAGTACCTTTGACAACCAATATTTTGTCATGAATATTCAAAATAAAATTGCTACAGAATTGACCCTGATTTAAGCGTTTCAGAGTAAACTGCTCCATTGGGTTTTCATGGCTGCGATCTCTTGGTGGTAAACTTCCAGGCTGTTCTTCAGAAACACTTCTGCAGGGGTTCAGACAGCTAACTCGTCCACTAATATCTTAACTGCTCTTGAAACAATACATCATACCACCCTGCCAAGTAAAAGGGGGTCCCCCCCAAAATCCCCAAAACAAAACAAAAACGGAATAAAGTTCTGTGAGGAGCATTTGTTGTGCGCATTTTTCCTCGTGCTGAGCATCTAGAAAAGCGCTGAGTTAGTGCACTCAGTGGCTCAGCCTGAAAAGGTTCTCTCTGGTCACCATGAATTGTTTTCATGAAAGCAATTTTGCTCGAACTTCATTTTTTATGATGGCCGACTTAAAAGAACAGCGTGCGGCTGTGAAATTTGGCTTCCTGCTTGGGAAAAATGCTGCAGAAACTGTTGTGATGTTGAACATAGCTTAGAAGGGCAGCGCGATGGGAAAATCTCAAGTGTACTACTGGTTTTCTTGTCTTAAAAAAGGCGAAATGACAAACCTCGTTCTGGATGTCTGTCAACTTCTCAAATGGATAAAATAACAAAATTTCACCTCTTGTGCTCGAAGACCAAGGAGGAGCCACTGAAGAGATGGGGAAGTTACCTGGACTATCTGGGAGCTTGGTTCTGTGAATTTTAATGGAAGATTTGGGAACGAGAAGGGTTGCTATGAAATGTGTTCCTCGGGTTCTGACTGACCAGGAAAAAGATACATGAGCCATGTGACAAAAGTTAACATTAAAAAAAAAAGAAGGTTTCATAGCAGCATCCATAAATATTTTGCAAATCTAAATCTCTCTTCTTTAAATGATGTAGTAAATATTTCAGAATACATTTTAAAATTCAGAGTCAATGGATAAATCATGTGGAATATTTCAGAGGTAAGGTTGACTCCAAGCTTTGTTATAAGAAAAATTCTACTTTTTCTCTTAAGAGTTTCTGTGCGCAGGTGGGGAATTTGTGCCATTACTAAGATTGGAACATTTTAATTTTAATAAAGGAGTTTGAAATCTCACTGACCCATTTTGGATTTCAGAGGAGTTGTGTCTTTATTTTTTAGCCAAACTCACTACCAGCCAGTCAATTAAAACTCATACTGACACTATCGGACAGAGTGAATCTTCTCCTGTGGGTGTCCAAGGCTGACAATCTGGATGGGAGAGAAAGTCTCATGCTTCTCTTTCAGAGCAGCCAGTGGGCTTGAATAGCTGACCTCATGATTAGCAGTCAAACAACTCGCCCACGAGGCCATCAGGGCTTCTTATTTATTGGACATTAACTCGTACTTCTGTCCCTTTTTTAAGATAACAAATTGGAACTTCCTGCTGTTTAGTTCTTAATTAAGATGAAGTGATACTTGGGGAAAATTCCAAGTTCGTGTAAAATTTGCACTGCTATATATTTGCAATGATATATATTTCTATCTTTGGATTGAAAGACACCTTGTGAACTATATCTTGACCTAGATATTCAGGACAGCACAAATTATTTTATATAAAACCAGTGTGCCCTTCCTCTATATCAAGTTAGCTAAAACTACATGAAAATGTCCTGATTTGTTTTTTTTATGGGTGAGCAGAATGAAGATTAGTATATGACATATGGTCTGTGTATCAAAAAACAGAATTGATAGGAGAAAAGTGGTGCCTCTTTGGGGATAAGAAGTCAAGTATCAGCAGAAACAAGTCTAACATTCAAGGCACACAGATATGGCACAAAAGATCAGGTGCACGATTTACAAAAACCATGCTGGAGGTAAATTGGATCAGGGGTCTGTGCACAGTTAGGTGGAGAACCCGGAGCAGACTGGAGTAGCATGCACCAAGGCAAGCTCTAATAACGCCTGGTGGCAAAAAGGCACCTGGTCTCCAGTTGTACACACCTGCATCACTTTGAGTTTCTCTAAGACACAAATCTTTATCCACTGCGTGGTCTGAGAAGGATGTCTACATATATTTGACGACGGATTAGACTTTTTGGATTGTGGCCACACCAGAGCGGTTTTTCTAATCTATTTTGAGTTCTAATTGATTACAGCATTTGGAAAAATGTACAGCAAATTGCTCCATTAATCAAGGTAAATCAAGCTGATGTCATAGATGCTAAATATATGTCTTTGCAATAATACTATTTGCATGGCTGGAGCTAAGGCTGCTGTCAGTATTTCCGCTTGACAGCCCCTGCCTTCTCTGACGGAGCCTGTGACTTAGCTCGGAAAGCACTCAGTAGTTCATCTCCAAGGCCGGCTTCACAGGTCCTTTCCCCCACATCAAAAAAAGGGGTCTGAGGAGAAGGGGCAACCCCCTCCATGTGCACAGACTCAAAGGAGTGGGCAGGAGGACACACCGCAAAGACCAGGATGACGGGGAAGGAGATCTCAAAGGCAAATCAATTTTATGAAGCCAGAAGGCACAGCGAGTCGTATCTCTAGGCTGATGAGGACATTGAGGTGCAGGAGGAGAACTTTGCTTATAAACAGAAACCACAGAAGGGAGGAGATCAAAGATCAGCAGGTCCTCCCGACAAGACCACTGGAACAGCTATGAAAATAATTTACCAGTGATCATACAGAAAATGAGATTCAGGGCTAAGATGAAAAATTAGACACCCTGACTCTGTATCCACTACCCTTTCCATAGGATATATATATATATGTGTGTGAACGTGTGTGCTGTGTCTTGCTTTCCGTCTCCCTCTTTCTAACTTTCATCCTAATGTTTATAGAATTTTTATTATTTCTAGGTTTGTAATAAGCACTCAAGTTATTCAACCATGTGCAGTTGCTTTTACTTTTGAAATATTACTTTTATTCTCACTGTAAAGATAAGGAGAGAGAGGCCCAGATGATAAAATAACTGGGATAAGTAAACTGTCCTACTATCATACTATGACAGGGATGTCTAATTCAGATGCCTATGTACTTAATCAGAAGTCCTGGTAGAATAGTGGCTAGCACGTTGGACTGCTTGCCACAAGGTCATCAGTTCGAAACCACCAGCCCCTCCATGAAAGAAAGATGAAGCTTTCTACTCCGGTAAACAGTTAGCAGTCTCAGACACCCACCGGGGCAGTTCAATGCAGTCCTATAGGTAGATGTGAGTAAGACTCCATTTATGGCAGTGAGTGATATACATATTTTTATGTATATCATTTTTAACATAGCTACGCACTTCAGTCACTACCCAGAAGCCAGTTTGTAGTACAGAGGTGGCTTGCGTGTTGCTATGATGTTGGGATCTCTGCCACTGATAAGACAAATACCACCAATGATGGAAAGTTTCAGCAGAGCACCTACATAAAGACAGACCAATAATAAAGGCCCGGCAATCTAATTCCAAAAATGAGCCAATGAAACCCTTACGAATCACAACAGAATTCTGACTGGCATAGTGCTGGGGGATGAGCCCTCTGGATTGGAAGGCACTACAGAATTTCTGGAACAATGGACGTAGCCATGGTCATGAAGCAGATGGCATTGGCCTGTATGGTAAAGAGAGTTGTCATGAGTCAGGGAGGACTCAACAGCGACTCCCAACTACATTGCATGCTTCCTGTACAATGCTGAGCCAGGCATGATCATTCTCTTGCCTATTGAGGTGAAACAACTTTTCAAAGAACATAGACAAGCTGTCGCACCCAGAGACCTTCCCGTGAGTCTGAGTCTGGTTGTACATGGGTTTTATATGGTAGCTCAGGTAAGAGATAGAAGAGTTGAAGCAACGCTGTGTCCTTAAATGGCTATCTATGACCCAGACCACGGGCTGTTCTCTCTTGGTCCCCAAAGCTCATTTATACCATGAAGATGCTGAGCCTCCTGTCATGCGATGCTATTGCGAGAGCAAGGTCAATAGCAATTACAACTTTCAAAAAAGAAAGAAAAGCACAGGAAGAAGGAAATCCAAGAGGATATGTGCTAGAGCTTCTTAAAACCACTAAAGAGGGTTGGACTGAAGAGTGGGAGATAAGAAAGGGAATGAGTAAGCTCATCATTGAGCCAGTGTTGGGAGATCATGCATGGCTTCAGCGGTGCCCCATCAGGTCCAGATCAAAAGCAGAAGGGTGACGCAATCAGCTGTTGGTGTACGGATGCTGGCCTTACATTTTCCACATATAAACATCTGCTGGGGACAACCACTTGAAAAACAAGTAGGCAATTAGGTAGCAGGTCTTTTTGTGCCAAAACCATGGGACCACCAACAGTGGGAGGCTGTCGTGGGGAGATAAGCCACGCTCTTTTGCTCATGTGAGAGTCAAACAGTCTACAGCAGGAGAAGGGAGAGAGGACTAGGGACAGAGTTGAGCAGGGGACATTGTTTGCTGCTTTCTTGGGAGCCTGGCTTCATGATGATCAACTTGGGCTATCCCTTAGAATCACTAGTGATTTTAAAATATTCTGATACTTGGGCTACTTTCCAAGTCAATTCAGTCAGAATCTCTAGGGATGAGAGACCAGCACGAGGATATTTTAGGGTTCCCCAGGAAATATAATGCACAGCCAAGGTTGAAATCTACTGGTCTGGAAGTCTATGAGCTTAACCACTGAGATAGGGGACACACAGAGAATGGTTTAAATAAAGCTGTCACCTATATTCCACTATCTTCCTCTTTGAAACAATTACAAATATGCATTTGGGTTTATGGACTCCTCATCTCAGTGGTATAGGACTCAGGCAAAGCCCATCTCGTCATGGAAAGAAATCATAATTACTAATTCCAAGTCTCCTGTTACTACCTGACCTTAAGCACGTTGGTTTTCTGTCCAATATTCCATTCCCTTTTCTCTTGTCCTGCAGGGTTATTTTGGGGGAAGTGATATATGATTTTGCTTGGTGAAGTGTTTATTATATGCCTATAACATAACAAGTTCACTAAATGTTGACTGAATTTTAATCTGAGTCAGATAAAAAAGGAAAATTGGGGCAAGTCAGCTTGGCCATTGGTCTGGGTACCATTCTCGTCATCAGACACCACAGCCAATCTAGTACCAATTTCCAAGATTTTATGTCCCCAATACTTCTTGACTCTGATACTTTCCCTCTGGTCTCATTGTCCCTGTCAAAGTCTATGGACACACCATCTCTCACATGGCTCATACCAACAGCCTAGAGCTACCCATTGTCATTCCCACCATGTCACCTTGGAGCCAGCCCGTACATAGCAGCTGGAACAATTGATAACCAGCAGAATCTCACCTGTCATTCCTCAGCTTCAAACCCTTCAGGTACCCCGATTTCTCAAAAGATGAAGGCCAAGCGTTCACTGCACCATCTCAGACACTGTATGACCTTGTCCCTCAGGGCACCCCCATACTCTGTTTGTACAGCTCCATCTCTCCATCCTTCTCCAGCCATAGCTGAGCTAGTGTCTTGCTATTCTTAACACCTTAGCTTTTTCCTCTGTGTGCAACATGCTGTTTTACACAACAGAGACTTTCCTTACACTGTTTGCCCATCCCAGAAAATGTTTCTGAGCTTCATCCTTCATCTAGATAACACAAATGTATTCCTTAAAGTTCAGGTCAGGCACTGCTTCTTTGTGGATGCCTTCTTTGAATTCTTTTGACTTGAGCTCCATCAGAGGCTGTAGCGTGCAGTTACTTCTCTTATAACATTTCTCATTTGGGTAGAATTTCCCAAACGCATTTCTGTGACTCCTTCCAGGGGCAGAGACCTTCTCAGATCCAGTTCACCTAACATTTGTATGCTTTGATTTGCAAAATCATGTATACATTCTTAGCTCAGGGAACCTGAGCTACCTTTATAAGCTCTGTCCTCAAGGCACAGCCTGATGGCTCTCTTCCCTTGTAGTTAGCCAAGGGGAAAGGCTAGGGCTGGGAGATCTGTGGTCTAATTCTGGTGGTTAGTCTGTTCCTAGGTCCAACGTGCAAAAGGCAGTCCTCTGGGAAGCTATGGCAGACAAGAACGGAGCCTTGAAGGAATAGATCCGTCTGACTTTTTTTCATCAGAACCAAACGGACTCAGTAATGCCTTTGAAATCCTGACCACATCCTCTTCTCCCACTGCCAAAAAAACGAGGGGCCAGAGATAAACCATATCCCAGACTCCAAGGCTTTGGGGAAGGTGACTTGCTTGCTGGGTCAGGGCCATATTGAAGGAAGGTTCCTTCAACCTCTTTGAATCCTAGACTAGTCTATGTCCTTTCATTCCAGCCTTAATAAGAGCAAACAAAAACCTGCCAACCAAAAGTCAAAAAGTATTAATGAAGTGGGCAAGAGGTGCCCCCAAAGGAGTAAGATTGCAAGAAATGCTAAGAAAACTTTCAAGCAATAGAGGAATTGCCTTTTGTTACTAGTGACTTTCCTACAAAGTTCATGCTGAGTTCCCCAAGTGCACTGGACATGGTTGGAGTTTGTTTGATTTCACGACATTAAGGGAGATTAGAATTGGAATGTTTGTTAGTCATAACCTGAGCTATCCCACTCCCTTGGTTTTTCTCAAAGGGAGTAGTGGACTTCATTGTTCTGGGTTACATGTACTGAACCTCTTCTTGTAAACCAGACCCCTCCTTTTTGTTAAGGAATGTAGACAGAATTAAAAGATGACCCCTCTCCCCTATTTTCTATTCATGACCTGGATGCTCTATCCTTCTGTCCCCAGTGATTCAGCGATTGGTTCATGGATGCTCACATGAAGCACTTTGTGTCAATGAGAGCCAGCCCTGGGACTTTTACTGGATCTGTTTAGAAAAGAAAAAACAAATATGTTCTGTTTTCCCTGAACTTGAAGCTGAAGGAATTTAGATCTGGGATTGACGTCAACGATCTTGCCACAACACGAACCTTGGAAATGAAGCCAATAATGAGAAGAACCTATTTAAACAATGAAAAGACAGTAGATTTAAAATATATATATTTAAAATATATTTAAATATATGTATATTTAGAGATCTGGATCAAGCTGAGCCTACAGCCAGTTACAATGGAGTGGAGGTTCCATTGACCTAAATCTGTAGTCTCTACATTTGATTTAAGACAGTTTGATACCAGGCTTGTCTCCCATGGAATAGAACCTCTGTATCATATACATGGGATACTTTGGGGTTAGAAAAGGAATATTTTAAAGCAATCATGCAAGTAAAAATTTGTAAGTGTGGCATAAAAGGAATCCAGGTCTTCTAATGCCCAGTCAAAAGTTCTCTCCATTGCCTGATCACTACGCTGAGTTCTTAGTAACAGAGAAACATAGGTTTAACTGGAAGATAATACAATGATAACACCTCCTAAAATTCTGTGAGTGCCCAAGCTCTTCGAGTTCAGCTCTGTTTTAAAGTTCGTATGTGGTGTTTATCTTTTTTTATTTCCATGAGCCTTATCCATTTGTTTTCTTAGTGACTTCTGTCTTGAAGAGAAAAGAACAAAGCGGAGCTCAGGAAACTTTACCAATGTCAGAAAGATCGTGGAGTAAGTGGAGGAGTCAGAATTGAATGACTCCTTATCTATTGGCCTCCAATGTCTGTTCTAACAATTGTGCTAATTGTTGCTAGGATAAAACCGAAACAAAACAAACCCAGGGGACTTTTTTATTACTTCAACTTTATTGCACGCGTATGTCATAAAGGAATGTTTTTTTGATTAATACTGATCCTCAAAGACTGGTGTATATTTCTCAACCAATCAGCAATTCCATGCTTAAAAAAAAAAAGTTAATCCCTAACACTGGAATATTAAATTGCACATCTCTTATCCCTACTTAATTTTAGAAAGTACCAGTATGTTTGTGGGGAAAGCAGGCAAGGAGCAGTTAAGAAATTTGTATCCATGCTTATGTTCTGTCTGCCCATCAGGCTCTGCCTCTTGAAGTCTTGTTTTGATGTATAAAGGGAACATTTTACATGAAAATTGATGAAAAGAACTTTTGTCTGTGGGAGACTCTCATGTAAGAAGACTTTCGTTGGGACTCTAACTACCCATGAAACATTTTACTTTATGTTTGTAAAACCAACATATACTCCAAATTGGAACCTTGGTGGGATTCTTGTATGTAAGGCTGCTGAAGTGTCACCCTGTAAAACATAGGGAAAAAAAGATATATTGGTGAAGTACCTATCTCTTACTGCTTTAAACGCATGTCTATACCTATACTACATAGTATAGGTATACTTGGCTCTTCATTAAACACACCTGACAGAGAAGAATTAGAGTTGCGAAAAGACTCCACAACTTCACTGACTCCAAAATTTGTTTCTCCATCCTAAGCCAAGTTAGTCCTCACCTGACTCCTTCCTCATACCAGCTCCTGGAATTTTAATTTTGATGTTTTCTTATAAGTCACCTGGAGCATTTTCTGGATCAAGATGGGACACAAGTCAAAAATAAATACATGCTATCTGTTTTCGAGAGACAGCAAGGCACAACAGGGCCTAAAGGGATGTTTATATCAAATCTTTTTGGCTTCCACTCGTCCTTTGCATGCCAACAGTACTTAAAAAAAATAAATTTGTGTTTTAGATTCAGAGGAAACTTGTGAAAACAGTACAGAAACTACTAGAGAAAGACCCACACCCACTAGCCTATTATTAACCACTATTGATATACATTTATTAGTAAAGTCCGCACTTAGTTCACAACCCCTTCGTCTTCACCGAGAGCCCGCTTTCCTGCTGTGTTTGGGTCTCCTGTCTGGGATCCTTTACTATGTGATAATGTTTCAAGCTTTCGATGGTCTTGCCGGTGTGGAGGAGCGCTGCATCGGGGGATTGGTCTGATGTTTTACATGCTGAGGCATGGGCATGGTTTTGGAGATGAAGACTACAGATGTACTCGTAGAGTGCCACTCACACTGTCATATGAAAGGTACATATGATCGGCATGCCTTGCTACGGCTGTGGGTCATCTTCATCAGCTGGCTTGGGTGCTCCTCAAAGCCTGTCATTTCTACCCTCTCCTGCTTGCTCTCTTCTTCATCGGAAGTTACTGCTTGAGAACTTCTTTCCCATGCACCTACTCTAGATGATGGAAGGAGACCATCTTAGGCAGCATGGTTCCCTGCCTGGCTGCTGACGGCAGAATTATTGGTGCATTGGAAGGGAGGTTTGTTTGGCATTCTGTCAATGGTCTTCATTGCTTCATCTTCTGTGAAACCAAGACACTTTTTAATCTGTTGAATCACTAATGGTTTTTCAAATGATATCTGTTAGCAGTTGGTTGTAATGCAGGGGTTTTCTGCCATAGGACAAGGTATTATTAGGAATTAAGGATCTGCTTGTGTCCCCCACCCCACCTTAACCCTAGGGATAAAAGGTAGATACCTAATCCCTCTTTATAGTAACTTCTACACATAACTTTAATCTTTAAAATGCATCCATTTACTTAAAATCCCTCCCCCCAGATTTTATCAATAATTTTTTTTTTAAATGCAGCTTTTAAAAATATGAAAACAGGTAGACATCCCCAGCTGAGGACAGCACAGTGATGTGGAGAGCGTCGAGTTCAGATCCAGACATCATTGAATTTTTGTTGTCGTGGTTTCTTTTTCTCTGCAATTTACTGGCGCTGGGCCCTGAAACGGGAGAGTTCATTTTCATGGTGTCTGCACTTACTGTCATCTCCTAGCGACCCTGGAGACTAGGATAGAACTGCCCTGTGCATTTCTCAGACTCTAAAGCTTAATGAGACCATATGTTGCTATCGCTGGTAGGTGCCATCGAGTCAGCTCCTGCCCCTCTCAACTCTGGGCACAATGCAGCAAACACTGCCTGGGCCTGGGCCAGCCTCATAAGTGTTCGTAGGCTGGAGACCATTGTCACTGCCACCGTGTCAATCCACCTCCTTGAGGGGCTTGCTCTTTTCCGCTGTCCCTCTACTTTACCAAGCATGATGTTCTTCTCCAGGGACAAGTCTCTCCTAATAACATGTCTCTAAGGACACTCTGGCCATACTTCTTGCAAGGTAGATCGGTTTGTCCTTTTGGCAGTCCGTGATACTTTCAATGTTCTTTGCCTACACCGCACTTCTAGCACATTAATTTGTCTTCAGCCTTCCTTGTTTCAATGTCCAACTTTCACATGCACACGAGGTGCTGAAAATACTATGGCTTGGGTCAGGTGTACATGAGTTGGGCCTCAAAGTAACACCCTTGCTTTTCAACACGCGAAAGAAGTCTTGTGCAGCAGATTGCCTAATCAAATCGTCTTTTGATCTCTTGACTGCTGCTTCCATGAGCATTGATTGTGGAGCCAAGCAAGACAAAATCCTTGACAACTGCAACCTTTTCTCCACTTATCATGATGTTACTGAGTGGTCCGGTTGTGAGGATTTGGGTCTTCTTTACATTGAGTTTTAATCCGTAGTGAAGAGTGCAGTCCTTGCTCTTCATCAGGAAGAGCCTCAAGTCCTCCTCACTTTCAGCAAGCAGGGAGCAGACAGTCTCCTTCTCCTGCAGAGGGCAAGTAACGGGCTCAAACAGATGACCTTGAGGTTACCTGTGCATTGTAGAGCTAACAATAGCAGCAGGATTCCCTGCCACTTATTGGGTGACAAAACACGTTTCAGACTGATAGAGAGATTTAAATAAAGCAGAACCTACAGAAGAGCATTATCACACACGACACTTTTGTTGGTATGTAGAACTGGAGTACTATAACACTGAATATCATATATCATATTGGATCCAGCAAATTCATGATTATAACCTCTTTAAAAAGATCATGTAAGTCATCATTCAAACAAATGGCTATTGACTATTACAAGGGAACTAAAATTTGGAGAAATCTAGTTAGTTGAATGAAGGAGGGGTCAGAATTGGAGCTCATTTATGACACCGGAACCAGTGCACAAATGCACTTAACTATCACTGCATACCTTTCCTTTTCAAGGGAAAATGTCTTTGTCTGATTTCACTGCCATTCTTTCTTTGGACATTACATTGGCTGTTAAGTACAATCCTCACTTTTAATGATTCCGTCTACTGTAGTCTGAAGAATACCAGACGTTTTCTAGAAGCATAGAGGGGAACAAAATTTCCCTGAAAATAGAGATCACTTTGTTCCTCTGTTTGTGTGCGAGGGAGGCGTGAATGTGGGTATGGGTGTGGGACAGGGGGAGCTCACTTTACAGCCACATGGCAGGAATCACTATGGGGTTTGTTTTACCTGTTTGTTTCCTCTTTAGGGAAAAAAGAGTCATCATCGATGAGATTTATGCAAGACTTTCCCCCAAAGGATTCCAACCGTCCTGCAGACTTTCTTAACCTCTTCAGCCACCTTTTGAGCTCCCTCCAAATTGCTGTGTCCTAAGAGGAGGAGCTTGAGGGGAGGGGGGAGAATTCATTCAGCCACTTTTAAGACATATCATATACATAAGGGAAGGCTGGGGCAAGGGATGCGGAGGCATTAGATCGTATGGTTTATCCCACACCAGGAGATCGTTCTCAGTTGGAGATCTCAAGTATGCTGAGTGCTGCTATGCTAAAGAACATCACATCTGTTTGTTGAGGCCAGTCCTTGGGCCCTAAGAGCTACCCATGGGACAGGTATTGTTTTTCTTTACTTTCTCTTCTTCCTTTCCTTGTACAATTCATCACAAGCTTAGTAAGAAGGGCGATTATGGCTTGGCGGGTGGTGGTGGGGTAAGTAAAGCACACAGAGCTTCATTCAGTACACTTTATTAAGACAGAATTATGAGATCCCATTACCTAGAGGTAGAGTAGGTGCAGACACCTTGTACCCACCCCTTGTGCCCAGGCATAGGGATAGAAGGAAGAAAAAGTGAAGGAGAAATGCCAAAAGATGGAAGAGGACCTCTCTCCTCTGTCCTTTCCGCTGTTGTAACCAGTGCCCCATCATCCATCTCTTAATATAGTTCTCATTTCTTCCCCTGCACTTGCTGTGTAACAGAGGATTTAATCTACTCAGACAGTGGTAGAATTCGTTGCATTTTCTCTTTTATTGCATTTGCTGTGGGTGTACAACATGTCTTCATTAACTCTCCCTGACATTCAGAATAGCTTAGGATAAAGAAGGCACTCAGTCAAAGAGGACAAACAGCCCTCTCCCCTCCCTTCTCCAAGACCAAGCATCCCCTAGGGCATGTATTAATTACTGAAGATGAATGCTGGGCCTTCATTCTCAGCAGGGGCTTTTAAATTGTATTGCTCTACCAGGTCAGAAGATGGTGCTCCATCTTGCAAAGTGGTAAAAGAGTCTCAACGTCTTGAGGAAGCAGCAACTAATAATGATCTTGGTTTATTGAGTGCCTCCAAATTGACCCAGGAAAACTAACTGGTGCCAGCAGTGCCAAGCCACCCAGTGGTTCTGCAGAAGAAAATGCTGTTCAACTTTTCTAAAGAATTATAGGTAAGAAAACCCTGTGTTCTAATTCTACTGCTATAACACATAAAGTCACCAAGAGGCAGGGGGCTAACTTAATTGCAGTTAACAATTATTCAACCACCATTATTAGCATAATTAGGCTTTATGCATGAGAAGGCTACATAATCTTCATACCTACCCTACTAAACACATTATTATTCCCATGGTTCATGCGGTGAACATAGTTCTCCACCCCATGTTATTTGCAGTACAGACACAGTTGGCTCCCTAGGACTCAAAACTGAAGGAGGATTGCTTCCCAAAGCAGCTGTAGTTCACTTCTGTGGCATATGGCAATGCCAAACATCTCTACTACCAAAGCCTGATGGGATTTGGGAAGATGGTTCTCAAATCCCAGCTATGAGTCACCCTTCCCAGGAAGGTTTCCTGCTTGCAAACAAAATGAAACTGTATTCTTTTTTATAATAAGTGAGGTTTTTCATGGCTCTTGAAAGAGGATGCAGTATTCAAGCAAGTGGAGGTCACCAGCCTTTGCTTATCACCTGGGTTGACTAAGAAGAATGCCAGAGCGCCCCCTTCTCCCATATCTCTACCCCGTCTCATCCAAGCAATAATAACATCTCTGTAGATGAAGCTAAAGGGATAGTGCGAATCCCAAAGAGCAACATTTATCAATATGTTTTCTTAGAAATATTCATCTCAATGCTCTGTTTCAGAAAAATACATTTGTGAATTCATGATTATTCTCTTCCTTCTCAGCTTCACTCAACAACTCAAGAAATGTACCCTGATTGAGGTGTTCTACCTACAAGCCAAGTTGAGGGTCGGGGGCAGAGAAGATAATGCAAATAAGAAGCAAGTTGACTTTTGCTTCTCTACTCCTCTCCCCTTCTAATTTTATTGTGTTTTCCAGTCCTAGACACACCTGCTCACATCCATTTGAACTGTGGCTTCCCAGAGAATACCTCGGTAAGCCCTGTGCTAAAGATGTTTTGAGGCGTTACTGCTACAAATCCCAAGTAGAATGAGAATGTAATTGATTCTCCAAATATATCTACAATCCCCATCTTAAAAATCATACATCACTTGATCTTTACTGTTCTTTTAGGTAATAAACTAGAGATGACGAATGAATGGAGAGAAACAGATGTATAAACAGATGCAGGTAAGTAATGCTTCCTGCCTTATCATCTTATCATTTTTTCTTCTTCTCTTCACCGGTTGTCTTTGATTACAGATGAATATACATCTACTATACAGAAGGTAAACATTATACAAATGCAGAACACATATGTTCTACCTTTCACTATCATTAATTAGATCCGGGAATTAATTCCTCCAAAACAAGGTTACATAAATATGAATATTTAGCTTGATTTCTGGAACCCTGGAGGACCTTGGGAAAGTTTAATAACATTTGTTCCCTGCATCATTTCTTGTGGACATGGGCCCTACCTCATTCATCTTTGCTTATACCATACCTAACACACCCTTTATAAGAAGTCAATCTCTGTCTTCCCCAGCACGTGTCCTTTGAGACTGCTCCTGAGCAGCGTTTGGTAACAGGAGTTTTTGCTTAGAGCAGGGCACGCTTGGGTTTCTGCTGTCATCCTATCATGAACGGGCTCAGGGTCATCCTCGTTCTGTTGTTAGGCGCTGTCAGCCAGATGAGTGCACAGAGCATTATTTCATAGTGTTTTTAAAGTGTGACTTTTGGGGAACAGATATCCAGACCTGCCTTCCAAGGTGGGTTAAAGCTGCCAACCTTTCAGCTACTAATTGCTGTGAAGTTGGTGCTGACTCACAGCAACCCTATGGACAACAGAACAAACGCCAGCTCCATCCTAGGCTCTTCTCACAAGTCTTCTTATAGTGAGCCTATTGCTGCCACCACAGTGTCAGTCCATTCATTTGAAAGTCTTCCTCTCTTTGCTGCCTCTTTGCTTGACCGAACATGATGTCCTCCTCCAGGAACTGATCTCTACTGAAAAACATGTCCAAAGTACATGAGATGAAGTCTATCTATTCATTCTTCTAAGGAGTATTCTGAATGTACTTCTTCCAGAACATATTTGTTTGTTCTATTAGCAGTCCATAACACTTAACAATATTTTTGCCAGCACCAAAGTCAAATACCCCTTCTCTTCTTCCATCTTCCTTATTCAAGGTCCAACTTTCACATGCGTATGAGGGGATGGAAAATACCGGGGCTAGAGTCAAGTGTACCTTAGTCCTCAAAATACCATCCACGCCTTTCAATATTTTACAGAGGTCTCATGCAGCATACTATCCAATGCAGCACTCTTCTGATCTCTTGACTGCTGCTTCCAGGAGCATCAATTGTGGATCCAACCAAGACAAGATCCTTGACAACTTCAATGTTTTCTCCATTTATCATGCTGTTATCTATTGGCTCAGTTGTGAGAATTTTGGACTTCTTTACATTGAGTCATAATCCATATTGAAGGCTACCATCCTTGATCTTCATCAGCAAGTACTTGAAGTCGTAATCACTTTCATCAAGAAAGGTTGAAATACCAGTGACGTAACTTCCAGTACCACAGCAACACCCAAGGCCCCACAGTATAACAACCTGACATACACATGATGGGTTTCTTATTGCACGCTTGACTATTTGTGCCACTCGGGGACTTTCTATGGGTTGTGATTCTATCACCAGCTTTAGAGAGGATTTGTTAGACTTACATGAGGAACTAACTGCATGTAAATACTGGAATTGTATTCCAAATAGTCTTTTTATGAGGAAAGTCAAGTTTATTCCAATAAAGAAGCAGACATTTATCATTTCTACTCAGGGAGAAGAACAGATAAGGAGATAATGGTCGACAGCTATGGGCAGTGATGAAGGTCATAGTTGGTGAGCCTAGGACACACCGAGGAACAGTCCAATGGTGATGATGCCTTCTTCAGAGACGATTTTACGTGCATGTTGGGGGGAAGAATCATTCCAGGCAGCAGGGAAAGTTCAAGCAAAACCCTTGTGATACATAGTACATTTGTATGTAGGGAACTATCACAATTCCAACAGAGATTTGAGACACACGTTTGTGTGTCGCCTGTATTAGGTAATGCAATGCATAGCTCTGAAGAAGGGGAAGCCAGTGATACTATGTTCAGCACATCACCTTGCATCTATCATGCTGTGTTGTGCTCAGCCATAGACTCCTCTCAATCAACAAACTCATGAGAGTTGCTAGAGTTTAGAGGGAAGTCATCACTGGACCCAACCCATCCACAGGCAGTTAGGTTCAGAGCCAGGACTACAGTCATGTAGAGGCTAAGCATCCCAGCCCATCACACTTGGTCCTTAATGCATCTCTCCGCCTACCCTCAATTGAAAATGAAAGCATGCGATGGCTTTCTGATCATAAGCCCTCCTTTTGTGATGAACTAATAAAGGGTGCCGAGACCCTGAGCTGGGTCTTTGCTCCAAATGGTCTATTGTAGTTGCTCTGGAATTGGGATCCCGTGGAGACCCTGCCTGGCTGAGTTGTAATTAATCACCGGGCAGCTAGGAAGGAGCCTGGGGTCTGAGGACACCCAAGTGGTAGAGGTTTAGGAATTCCCACAATTCACATTTGCAACTCAGTGTCTCCAAAGGAGCATGGAGCTTTGGAAACCCCAGAGCTCAGCAAAGATTCTGAGGCTTGGGAGCCTTGTCCTTTTGGACACCTTACTCCAAGGAGCTCTCCCAGCCTCTGACATTTGGGAGATTGTCAGCTTTGGGCCGCCAGAGAAAGGCCCTGTTTCAGAAGCCAAAATCAGTAACAGAAGGGGAATTGAATGAGCAGGTTTTGCAGAGGCTGGAAAAGAAACTGCTTTGAAAATCTGTTTTGACTTTTGCAGACACTGCCTTTCCCTCCGGCCCCGTAATTGAGTGGTGCTGGCGATGTGTATTCCCGTCTTAGTCTATGGATGAGTCACTCCACCCTTCTCACCAGAATGTTGTGAGTATATACAGAATGGTGTTTATGGAGCCCTCTTCCTGCATCTGACAATGGTAGTGGTATTGGAGGGTGAGAGTAAGAGCTCTTCTCCCTAAGTGAATCCCTCTACACCTACCGTTAGATTACCATTAGGTGCACTCCTTCATTCAGTTCAATTTTGTCAAATATAAGGATCATTATCAATCACATTTTACTAAAGCTGAGGTCCAACTACAACCCCATGATTCCACAAATATTTTCTTCTGGGTATTTTTTTTATTTGGTACTATTTAAAACCAGTTTTGGACATATAGATCAAGCTCTCTGACTTCAGCCCCCAGACATACACCTTACTGAAAATCAAACCAGTTGCCATGGAATGGACTCACTGCCACCCACGTGTGTCAGAGGAGTGCTCTCGCGAGGGTTTCCAATGGCTGGTTTTCTGGAAACAGATCACCAGATACTTTTTCTGAGGTACCTCTGGGTGCACTCGAACCTCTAACCTTCCTAATAGCAGAGAGATTGCACCTGACAATGTCACCTGAGTACTTCAAATTCAGTACATCCAAACTGACCTTATCATCTCCCACCTCAATTCCCCAAACCAGCTTGCTTGGGGAATATGGCTTAATGGAAATATTCTGCTATTCATCAAGCCATATAAAGCAGAGGCCTTTCCTTCCCTCTCCACTCCCATTAAGGGTCTCTCTAGACCCTTCAAGCTAGTTTAATCTCTATCATCCCCACTTCTTCCCTAGTTAATGCCTCTGGGTTCCCATACGATTTTGTTCTTCTCTATAACATATTCAGGCATGGGCGGTGGTTGTAATCATGGAAGCCAATGGTAGGCTTTCACTTGACTAATTTTGCAAAGCCAACACTGACTGTGCACTCTTCTCCCTTTTATTCATAACACCCTCCCTGCCCAGAGTAGAAAAAAAAAAGGTGTGTCTGTGTCTGTGTGTGTGTGTGTATGGGGAGAGGAGGGATTGGAGGGTGAGAAGAGAAGGAAAAAAGAAAGAAAGAAAGAAAGAAAGAAAGAAAGAAAGAAAGAAAGAAAGAAAGAAAGAAAGAAAGAAAGAAAGAAAGAAAGAGAGAGAGAAAGGAAGAAAGAAAGAGAGAGAGAAAGGAAGAAAGAAAGAAAAAAAGAAACAAAGAGGTAGCCTGATGCCTCCATGTATGTGTTCGGCTGGTAGAGAGGATGAGAGGGTTTAAGTTTGTCACTTGCTGGCTCCAGTGTCCAGTGCCCTGCCTGTAAAACATGTTTCTATTGAATTTTAAATGAGAGTAAAATTAGATCTTCACATAGGACCTTTCATACTTTTATTTTCTTGGGTGTTCCTGAACGGCATTGAGGATGGAAAGCAATGCTGCACATTTGACCTTTGGAGAGGCCATGGTACTGGGAAGAGGACATTACTCACTGCCTTATGTGTTTTTCATTGAAGCACATCTACAGCCTGGCCATGTAGCTCTAACCTTTAGACATACAGAGAATATAATACATTCTAGAACACAACCACTAATCTATAAGGAATCTGAATGCTAGTTTAATCTGTCCAGTTCACAGAAGATCATGGATGACATTGAAAGGCAAAATGCAGTTGCAGGGTCCCCCGTGGATGAAAGTACCGGAGAGCCCCTTCTGAACACAGACCAGGGTTGTGAATGACCTTGCTGTTGACAGAGTGCATTGTAAAGCGGATTATTATACATGTGGTTAAATTAATATGATGCTCCGCATCATTTGATTTCTCTTTTGTTCTAGTTTTTTTTTTTAACAAAACATTTTCTGCTGAAGAGTTTCTTTATTTTCTTTTGTCATTGCTTTCTAGTTTTTGGCTTGTATGTTTTTCTGTATATGAAATATAAAACAGGTACATCTGTAGATACAATAACTGCATTAATAGTTTTCTTAGTGACATGGTGGGTGGAAAATGGCGAGCTAACAACAATGAATAAAAGAAAGAAGAAAATGTTCTAAAACTGATAGTGGTACTGATGGCACAACTTTTTAAAAAATATAATTGAACTATTGAATTATATGATATATAAATTATACATTAATAAAACTGTTAATAAAAATAAGAGGGGGGAAAAAGGCCCAAACAGGGAAATGATCTATCTCAAGGTCAAACTCTGAGTCATCAACAAAATGAGGATGGATGTGTTGCTCTCCTAGTGAAACTTTGGTGAGGATGAGCGTCTGCTGGCATTGTGCTTGTGGTTGATTGTAAACAGGACGGGGCTTGGTCTTTCTCTTGCAAACCTATATGGTCTTTTAGGGATAGAAACTCTTGTGAAAGCCCACTCTGTTTCTCTTCTAGAATATCATTTCTTCTTCTTCTTCTTCTTTTTTTCTTCCTTAGCAATGACTGAAGCTTCCCTTTTTCCTTGGGACTTTCTTCATTCAGCTGCACTAGCAGAGTCTCTGCATAAGTTCATTAATGTGAAAACAAGAGCTTGATGCAATGCCTGCATACGAATACTGTCTCGGTCCTTTGATTCGCAAAGGAGAGAGAGGGGGGTGGTGGGTGGAGAAGAGATGTGAGACAGGAGAGAAAGGCAAAAAATTCAAGGTGGTGAGTGACTGAACTGTGCACAAGTCTGTCTAAGCAGACGGCTAAATCTAAATCATGGAAGATGCCTCTGGCGAAGCCACATTGGGTCACAGTCGATTTGAACAATTATTTACGGTTGTTAGAAGAGGAAGGGCAGAGAATTTCTCTGCTGCGCTTTGTCTTCAGCTGTATCTCTTTGACGAGAATTTCTTCTAAAGACGGTCAATCCCCTACCATTTCCAGTGAGCATCACCCAGCCTCGTCAGTGACCGCTGAGGTAGGCAGACACTATGGATTCAATGCATCTGACATGGCCATTGGAGATACTGGAGCCCAGGTCACCATGGTGGTGACAGGCGACACACAGCATTCCAGCACTTGCACCAGGAGCCAGCATCAGAATATGAGGTGACAGAAAGGCCAGGGCTTGAAGGCCCTTGGAATAGCAACAGGGATAGCCTCCCTGGGCAGATATCTAAATCAAGGTATGCTGGTTTCTGCCGCCTGCTGTAGTAGAGAGGCCACTTAGACAGTGCAAAAGATTGGGTTGGCCTTTTTACTCTAAATGAAGGTTTAAAAAAATGTTCTTTAAAAATATAGAGAACCTCTTTAAAGGAGCCATACAATGCCATGCTTGCTGGGAGCTCAAACAAAGTTAAATACTTGGGATTATGTACTATTGGACAATCTACTTACCATTTATGAAATATAATCATTCTTCTAGTGACTTCTACATAACAAAATCTCCAGGAAATATACTTCATGATAGAAACTTATTGTAATGATTTAGATGCTAGCTTACATTTCTACGAGTCTTCCACTTAATTATAAGAGGTGGGAGCTATGGTATAGAATAATATTTCCCGCTGTGTTGTGTGTTTGGGCCCACTTAGCTTGTTGGGCAGAGCTCAGTTAATGCTTGATAATGAATGTGTGCACCCCTCCTGTCTTATTATAAATTGTTATCATTATGATCGAGATATTCATAATATTCTAAATCCAACTTTGTTTGCCTTGCATGTTCCTAACTATTTGTCTGCGTCCAATGTTGGGCTCCTTCAGAAGTATTGAATGGCAATGGGCTACCTCTACCGAACATTTTAACCAGAGTCTAGAGAACAATCCTACTCACAATGAGAAAATATGCAGAACTAAATTTCAAATTATAATGGATTCCAGACTTCTGGAGCCACAAAGTTTGGATAAGACCCTGAAACGAGTGCTCTGACATAACTTTAAAACCTGAAACCCAAAATACCCCATGAATTCTTCCTAAAGCCAAATACTAGTGTCTTTAACTAGTAAAAGAATATCTGCCTCGAAGATTGTGCCTTTTTAGGGTCTATTTATTGGGATCAAACTGACCACAGCAACTCCTTAGACTGGATGGAAAGTTTAGGAGGCAATGAGTTGATGTCAATGAGCAGCAACTAAGAAAAAAGAGGAAAGTAGTTGCATAACTCCAAGAATGGCAGCCATGGCACTGACCCATGCAGGTAGACATTGTTGAATTGGCATATTTTCAGCTGTCCACATGCTCAACAATGACAAAAACTAAAATTATATTAAAAATGTTCATTTGCACGAACCTTCCTAGATAGCTAGTGCTTTTAATGTTTCTATGAACAAGCGAGCTTCGGAAGGTTGTTTACCTTTTGGGGATACATGTGCTTCGTAGTTAAGGAACTTGTTTACCCTTGTTTTTCCAAATATGTTTGAGCCAGGAACTTCCTATTTTTCCCATTCGCTTTTCACTCAGGAAACACTGTTAAGAATTATTGGTTCTGTAAGATAATACATTTGGAGAAATGGTACCCTAAAATAATGTGTTCCATCATTTTCTGGGCCCTATTTACAAACCACATGGGCCTGTTCCTTGGTGGCTGCTGAACTGGCACATTCTGTAGGCGTGCCTTCCGTCCTCTTTCTCAGTTTATCAGGGACAGGCTGCAGTCCTAGCGGAATTCATATTGCTCTCCCTTTCAAGAAATGCCCAAGAGTCTGGACACAGGTGAAGTATTCCGGAGGGATAACATCTGGCATCTTTGTCCTTAGGATGAAATGATACAAGGTTGGTGTCGTTACATGAGCTGAAGACAAGGGACGGTATAAGCCAGGATATTAAATTGGTGACTGTGCCATCTAAAATCATGGTCCCAAGGAGATCTGCAGTGTGCCATGTACCGTCAGAAGCTGCCTTAGATTTCAGATGGAGAGCGAACATTGGAGCCCATAAGTTAAAGGCAGAATCTGTGAAATCATTTTTCTTTGCCAAATATATCAACTTGGTCTCAATCCTTCTGCCCCACTGTACATCATTCTTTTGCTTAGTCTCTACCCCTCCATTCTCCTGCTCTTACCTTCTTATCTCCTTAGAAAAAAGATCTGAGGCTTCCAAACTCAAAACCAAACTCACAAATTGGGTGCTGGAGCGGAGCAATGTTATGGAACAGGTAGAGTGGCTCCTATGGATTTCCAAGACTGTAACTCTTCCCAGGCATAGAGAACCCAGTATTTTTCCTGCAGAGCAGTTGGGGGTTTCACAATGCTGACCTTGCTGATGGAGCACAACCCACTGGGTGACCACTACAGCACCAGGGATGATGGGAGTAGACGTTGGAGTACCTAAAATACAGCAGGAACTGGAATACTATCAATATCCAGGGAAGAACGATTTTGTACTTTTGCTCAAAAGCAATGTCCATATATTCAAACTACAGATACTTTTCTCTCTCCAATCCTACTCATTTTTCAAACTGAATCAGAATGTTATCTTCATTTTCACCCATACTTCTGTTTAATCCAGGGCTGTTGAACGTCTACTAAATTCTTGGCCCAGGAAAGAAGTGCTGATAGCTTAGTGCTTGCATTCAATACCAGTCTTAGAGACTCACTGTTCTAAAGGGTTGCTCAGGGTCGGCATCAGCTCAAAGACTGAGGGAGTGCTGTCCTTGTGGCATTTAAGTTTTCATTATGGGGAACTGAGGCAATTACAGTCAGCTGTGCACAGTGTTTTGAGTGGAGGAGACACAGAATGTAAAGAAGAGGAGAGTTTCAGGAATTATACTTGAGCTGCTTGTGCAGGGCTGGGGAAAGACGCCTCAAGGAAATGACCTCTAAGATGTGCATAGAAATATAGAAAAATCTAGGGGAGATGATCTCTGTGGAGGAACTGTGTGTACAATATCTGGGAGGCAAGAAAGAGTACAGCACTTCAAAGAGCCCACTATAAGTCCATCAACTGAAATGCTTAGAACACAGACAGCAGTTGTAGCCAGCCTCCAAGATGATCCCCGATGATTCTGGTCTCCTGGAATCTCATATTAACACCCTCGCACAGTCTCTTTCCTCGCCGAGTTGAGTAAATCTGTGTAATAGAGAATTTTCAAAATGATAGAGTGTGATTTCTATGAGTAGATCCAAAAAGACATTAGAGCGTGTGCCATGCCCTTTCTTGGATCCTTCACTCTGGGGGATGCCAGCTACCATGTTGACTAGACACTCAAGCAGCCTTCTGGAGGGACCAACAGAGAGAGCAGCTGAGACCTCCTGCCAACAGTGAGCATTTGCTGGCCAGGAATGTGACTTTACTAAATCAGAAGCAGACTCTTCAGGCCCCATCAAGCCTTCAGGTACCTGCTGCACTCAATGGCTTCTTGTCTGTGACCTCATGAGAAACCCTGGGGCAAAACTACCCAACAACACCTTTGCTGAATTCTTGACCCAAAGTAATGAAGTGAGATAACCTTTATTGTTTTTCAGCACTACATGCCAGTGTAAGGTGGTAGGTAGCTGATACAAGAGACTGGAGAAGTAGTAATAGGACAAGTCATGAAGGGATTTATAGCCCTGTTAAGCTTTGGGAATTTTAACCTACAATTAAACTAAACCCACTTCGAATGAGTCAATGCTGACTCATAGTGGC
This sequence comes from Echinops telfairi, assembly GCF_000313985.2. Classification (NCBI taxonomy): domain Eukaryota; kingdom Metazoa; phylum Chordata; class Mammalia; order Afrosoricida; family Tenrecidae; genus Echinops; species Echinops telfairi. The sequence goes on from NW_022111310.1 coordinate 19,073,710, forward strand.
CCTGTAGGACAGGAAAGGACTGACTCAGTGAATTTCTGAGAACATGACTCTTTCTGGAGGTCGAAAGCCTCATCTTTCTCCCAAAAGACAGGCGATGATTTCGAACTGCTGACCTCCCTTTGACTCAGAACCCTATAGGACACCATAGGACCTGCAAGGCTGTAAATCTTTATATAGATAGAGGAGCACCTCTTTCTCCCTTGGAGCTGCTCATGCTTTTGAGCTGTAAATGTTCTTATTGGGAGCCCAGTACTTGTGAGCTCCACATGACCAGGGCTCCCTACAGACAGCAATGAGTCATTAGAAAGGACTGTAAGCAGGAGGGCAAAGCCATCAGGCTTGTGCTCCGCTGGGCTTCTTCACAACTGCACACTTACATTTCTTTCTCTTACGTACTGTGGAACACACTGATTTGCATTGAGTGTGACAAATGCGTGTTTCACCTAGAGAATGCTCGATGGCTGAGAGCATAGGGTCTCCCCGTAGCAGTGAGAGAGGAGGAGCTCCGATTCCCAGACTAAGTAAAATGGATGGAATGCAGCTCCAAAATGCTCCCACTCCCCAGCCAATCCAAAAGGAGGAGTGAGTGACGTGCGAGGCTTGCTGTCAGAGGATGTTCACCATAGCTGCCTTACAGCCTACGTGGGCAAGGGCAGGACCACATCTGCCTGACAGACCCAGACGAATACAGCCTGATTCTCCAAAATGTATTTATATCATTGGTGTGGGAATTGGGGCACTGATTTGACCCCAAAATGTCAAAAGATGTGAAACAAAATGATAGGCATGGATAGGCCTAGAGAAATAAAGAGTCTGCAGAAATAATTTAGTCCAACTTCCATTTCAATGTTGGATTCACCTACGTAAAAAAAATAAAATGTAATATAATAAAAGTAGAGTCTGAATCTGTTGCCATCTAGTCATCCTTGACTTGTAGCAACCCTGCAGAACACCCTAGGCTCTCACTCTTTGCACAGATGGAATAGCATCCCTTTCTCCCTGGGAGCTGATGGTTTCGGACAGTGAATAATCTCGTTAGTAACCCAGTCCTTTCACCAGTGTATCTCCATGACCCTTCACATCCACCTATAAATAAATACACACTAGCACCTACAATGTATTTAATGGAAAGTGTTAGTCATTCTGAAACGTATCTGTGAAGTCGATATTATGATTATTTTAAAAAGTAGGTAGAGAATGGTTTGGAGATCCTAATTCAGTACTTCTTAAGTTCTAATCTTCATGCAAGTTTTTATTAAAATTAAAAATCAGGTCAAATTTAAATTCTGATTTAGTTATTGGGCCAGACAAAGATTATGCATGTTTAGCAAGTTGCCAGGTGAGGCTATTAGTAGGCCACTGGAGATCCCCTTGCAGAGGGGTCTCGGGGAGGAGATGAGCCAGTCAGGGTGCGATGTAGCAACGATGAAAAATGCAATTTTCCTCTAGTTCCTAAATGTTTCCTCCCCGCTCCCACTACCATGACTTGAATTCTACCTTGCAAGTCTGGCTAGACCAGAGGATATACACTAGTACAGATAGGAACTGGAAATACAGGGAATCCAGAGCGGATGATCCCTTCAGGACCAGTGGAGTGAGTGGCGATACTGGGAGGGTAGAGGGAGAGTGGGTTGGAAAGTGGGAACCGATTACAAGGAACTATATGTGACCTCCTCCCTAGGGGATGGACACACAGAAAAGTGGGTGAAGGGAGACGTCGGACAGGGCAAGATATGACAAAATAACAATTTATAAATTATCAAGGGCTCATGAGGGAGGAGGGAGTGGGAAGGGAAGGGAAAAATGAGCACCTAATGACAGGGGTTTAAGTGGAGAGGAGATGTTTTGAGAATGATGAGGGCAATGAATGTACAAATGCGCTTTACACAATTGATGTATGTATGGAATGTGATAAGAGTTGTATGAGCCCTAATAAAATGATTTAAAAAAAAGAAAGATTAGGTAACTAGTAACTAATTCAAAATTTCAGGTAGAGATATGGCAAATTGAAAGCTGCTGTTGTCTGGCTCCAAAGTGTAAACTCTAATCCCACCGACAGCTTTCACCCCATCCCAGCTTGGTTGTGCAGTCTCTCCCTGAACTTGTTTGCTTCGGCTTCTCTTTCCGACTGAGAGTGACTCTGAAGTGCAGTCTCTCTCTGGGTGGAGCCCCATGCTACCCCGTGGTACTTCTGAAGATCCTTTTTTGAACCATTACTGAAAAAAAAATTTTGTTTCAAAATAGCTGATCAATGTTCCTTGTGAGCACTCCATTTGTCAGGGAAGTTGAGAGGGGAGGGGCACGTGTTTAGGGAGAAGCTGGGAAAGGGCTGGGATTGCAGCCCCTCTCTTTGGGCCAGAGCATGAAGTACTGAATGGCTAGATGAAAGGGGAAAGGCACCGTCTTCTAGAAGAGGTGTGGCCTTTCCTAACCCAGGCCAGCACCAAGGAGATGAAGGTGAAAGAAATCTGTTGTAATCGGGGCCAACTTCCCTTTTTCACGTTGTTTCCTGTTATCAGTAAGGATATCATCTTGAACTTATTGATAAATAAAATATGCTGTGGATCATGTTCATCCTACTTCTCCATTAAAAAAAACAACTGGTCCCATTAGTCATCTAAATCAATTCTTGCTCAGATCCGTGTAGAATAAGACATGGGTTGACCATGAGAGAAGACTTAAGGCTCTGAGGAACTGAGCTCAGAGCGATGAATAGTGAGACCAGCCTGTTGGTTGTCTGTTCTTATCTACTAAATCACTCAGTACTGGTGAGAGCATAATCATACTCACACAGCCCCCAATTTGTACATTATTTGAGTTACAGAAAACCAGATGTAAAGACCCTCATTTGTTTGTTTGCTTGGCTTTGGTTTTGGTATGTTTTGTTAATAATATGTACTACATACAATGTTGTAGCATGCAATTGGCTGATGCTATCGTCCTCGGTGTTTATTCACATGTATATATATGTATATATATATTCCAACACCAAGCACAAAGAAGACAAAGATTAGATTTATAAAAATATTTCTAATAAAAAGAGATAAGGATGAAAATATGAAGAAGAAAAAGAGGTATTCCATTTAAATCAGAACCAGTTTACAATGGAGTCAGCAGAAAGACACTCATGCTAAGCCAGGTGGTAACTATAGAAAAAACATCAGGTTCAGAGCAGAAAACTATTTCTTCTATTATTGCCTCTGCCCCTAATCCCTTTACACCTTCATCTCGCCATCTGCATATTAAAAAAGTGGGAGGTGGCGGTGGAGGTGATCAGATTAAAAAATCCATTTCTCTTCCAACTCTGAAATTCTAGGCTTTAACTTTATAAAAGGGAAGCAAAGCCAGAGGTTCTAAGGTGAGAGACACCATGCATCTTCCATCCCTGAACTACATTGCCCATTTCTTGTTGTCACATTCTTAATAACTGGGGGGTGGGAGGGTGGGATCAGGAGTGCTAGAAAAAGAAACAGCATTGTTGCCAGAGGATTCTAAACTGTTACTCACTTTTCCAGGGCAGGATGTATTTCTCTCAAAAGTCAGCGGAGATAAAAGATTCACAGACGGATGGCGATAATTCACACTGCTTTGCCCCTCCGTTCTGAATGTACTGAATAAATAGACACTTGGAAACCTTGCTCCGTTCCATATTCTGGACTCACAAATGGGAATAACGAGCTCTTTGACGTCTGCTGATATTATATTGTTTCTTCGTGTTCCTTGGGTAAATTTCTTTAAGTGTCTCTATCCTCCTCTGAAATGATATCGTCTAACTTTTTCCATCAACAATCCTTGATGATTGGTAGAAGATGGCCCCTAAAATACTGCCGTCTACCATAGGGAGACCAAGTTTCCATTTAGATGATAAACCACAAGAATTTGAGAAGCTGTGGGCCAATTTTTATGGAGGGTTTTTGTTAATATTACTCATGATATATTTTCCCCCTATTACTCCAAAGCCCTATCCCTCTCCATGACTGGAAAGAGTGTGTATTGTCTGAGTCCGGCGTCTGGAGAGAGACGGAGGTCTGGGGGAAATGCGTTTCTAGGGTGTGGGTTCAGCACTAGGAAAGCACTCGGATTATAGATCAAAATTGTAATGTAGCCAATCATTTTATGATTAGGGAGAGGCGGACAGAGAGAAAGGGCCAGCTCGTGTTGACTGAACACCCCCATGCTAGTGCCTTTCTCCTCACCATGCCTGCCAGCCCTCAGATGGTGTTATTACTCCCTGTGCTTTCCCAATGGGGATACTCAATGAGATGAGAAGATTTTAGATAGCTTATCCAACTCAATAGAAATAGCAAGTAGCAGAGAACCAGCTGCCCCAAATGTCTTTTGTGACCTAGACTCTAATTGCTTTTCCAACTTTTGGACTCTGCCCCTTATTTGCTATGCCACCAGTGTCGCTGAATTTGGAAGAACCTCCACTTTTTCATCAGTTAAAAATCAGGGAGGTGTTGGGTGCTTTGAATGGTTTTCTTCTATGTGAACAGAGTTCTTGGCAGGGAATACGTACTCCAAACTCCCCAACTACTACATCACTTATTAACAGCCTTAGTGTTCCAACTCATAACCCCTCTCAGTTAAGTAAATAAATAACCAAAAAAGTGAACAAATACATCAACATCTTAGTGCCAACAAGGAAAGAAGAGGCAGACGGCGGAGGTGAGGATGACTTGGGGAGATCGAAATAAACCGTCAGCTCCTGAATTGTATACTGACAAGCTGTCATGAGCGCTGGTTCTCTTGTCATTAGCATGACATGTAAAGGGATGTGTTTTTCGAACCACAGTCAGGGTGAATGGGAGCAACATTTATAAATAAAAATCTTCTCTCCTCGTGTCTTCGCTTCAGTTTCAGACTCTTCTCCTCACATCTTCCTCTGGCCTCTTGACTAATGCATTTAAAGCTTCCTTGACCTCTCACCTCTATTTAAATGTATGTTCATCATGAGAACATTAAGTCAGGCCAGGTGTGGTCATAATGTTGCATGCAACTGGCTAGATTTGGGTAGACCAAGGGGGCCCCTGGTCAGAGAGAGTGTGGAGATGTGAGTTGGTAGTATTAGATAGACTCAGCCAGAATCACTCCAATTTAACTTCTTGAACTGTCACTCTAATTGAATAGTGAATTGCCAAAAGTGTAAACACAGAGAGTAGGAACAGTTTTAGAAAAAGTTTTACAGCTAAGGAAAATGAGGCACAAGAAAAGGAACTTTGTCCACCTAGAGAATGGAAGCAAATAATGGTGGTCTGGCTGTCTGGGTCTTGTTCTAATACACTGGTGCCTAAAATCCTAGTTCATCTTCAGTTTCCAGAGACATCCTACTCCCCTCAGGGATTCTGCATGGTCACTTTTGTCCTTGTTTCCTCCCAGTTTCCTGACTTGGTATCTCCAAAAGATATTCCCCATGTCAATGGTCTTTACCCACTTCAAAACCTCTGACATTGTCTCTTAAATAGCTTACTCTCCTTCTCAAATATTGAGCTTCAACTCTACAATATTCTCCAGTAAGAAGTCAAACCAAAGAAATAAAAGTAAATACATTCCACACATATGAAGCTATTATCTGTGTATACGCTCACAAGCTTGTGTGTGTGTGTAAAGGTGCATGTGTGCATATTGCACAATAACACACTTCCAATAAGCAACAACTCCCTTTTGTAACATTAGACAGCCCATGACGAGACTTTAAGTCCCTAAGGTTTGGCTTGGCTCTCTAGCTATGCATTGCTATGTTGGTAACTGCACTTTCCTAGCAGACCATCCAGCACTGTCAGATGTACACACCCTTGGGTCTCCAAGGGGAGATGCCAGAGGGAATTTCAGGAAGCCAAAAGGGTGGCATTGTGAAAATTCTCTGTTTTACATTTAGAAGTCCGAGGATGAAATACTTTCAAGAAATGAAAAATAAAGCTAATGATTGCATGCTGTATTCCATTGGGAAATCTTGGTGATTTTATGAGTAGTGTCACTCATGCGGTCCGCTTTATGGAGATCCAAGCTCCTATTTTGGACCAACGAAAAAAAATCAGGTTTTAAAATTGGCACACTTTCCCCACCTCCCCTAGAATAGGTGGCAGCTTCAGCTTCTGGATTTTAGCAATTGCATCGCCCCTTTGTCCCTGAGGAGGTCCATGGAAGTACCCAAGCCATTGTCCGAGGCGCCAACCTTTGTTGGATTCTTAAGAAAGGACTGCTAAGGCAGATGTGAGTCTGGCTTTTAAGTTTTCCCGCCTTGAAAACTCTATTGAGGCATTTTGTGTGGTTACTTGTGAGGGTCAGGCTTCTGATCTGACCCCTTGTATCCCGGGGTAATTAGAGCATGCAGAACAGCACCTCCTCCCTAGCTAATTGGCTCTTTCAATGAACCTTTCAGAGAGGAAGTTTGTCTATGACTCACTTGGCCTCCACAGCAAACTTCAGGCTTCAAAACCTTCATCTCTTTCTATGTGATGTGTTGGAGACTTAGGAAGTGATTAGAGCAAGGATCAAACAAATCCCTGATTACACATTAGGAATGGAGCCCATTAACTCTTTGAGATCTGTCTACCACCTTGGTGGGAAATTGACTGTAACTAAAGAAACCTTCTCAGCCTTGGTGAAAATAACCTATTTTTTCTTATTTGTGAAAGTATGGTCGCCTCTTGGCACTACGTAGAATTCCAGTAACATGGTTAAAAACCTGTGTCTACTCTAATGTTAATAAATATTTCAAGAAAAGACAAGAAGATGCAGAGGAAGGAGGGTGTCTAATTAGGAAATCATTTTACAGTAAAACTTTAACACATTTCTATAATAATTGTGGTGGGGATGCAACAAGGACTGAGTTTTAAGTCTATTGCTATGGTCACCAATCCTGTAGACTGTCATGGATTAAATTGAGGAAACAAGTTTGAATGATCCTGAATAGTCCCAGGCAAAAGACCTTCCTGGGCATAATCCTGGTAGACTGTCCTCAGGGCAGGCCACTCCATCTGGAAATTGCCACATGACATTTCTTGCTGCAAAGAGTCAGGATGTTTAGTTGGCTTTACAGCAGGCAAATGAGTCCTGGTTTTGTAGGTCATCTCTTGCTTTTTCAGGAATGATTTACCTCCTACTTTTGTGGCTGATGCCCAGTTCACTCACTGAATGCAACGTGAACCTTCTTTGACAGATTGTGGTGCTTAGGGGCCTTATGTGGTGACTTCTGTTAGAAAAGAAGGTGCACTATTAAAGACACAGCGGAGAATGTAACGCTTACTCGTGCCAGAGTGGTGAGCGAGGAGAGGAGCGAGAGCCTGGGAAAGAAAAGTATTTTCTGCTTTAGGCAGCTTTGAGCATTTATCTCTTAGGATAATGCAGCAAGTTTTTAATTTTGAAAATGTGAAAAAATAACCGACAAACGAAGGTGCTTGCTTTAAATTTGTTTCATAAGGAAAAGGTTTATGTTGGCTTTTTATTGATCTTGGCTGTTTTACTTACTGCTTTAAAAAAAAAAAGTTTATCAAATGGATTCATATGTATGAGATTTTACAAATGATAACTCATTTTTATAGTCCAGTATTTACTTTCCTTAGGAAGCAAAAGAGTTCATATAAGTTCAATTTACATATTTTCATATTGAATTTCAGCTCCAATACATATGACTGGGTTACATAGTGCCAGCAAGCTATTCTATCTCATCAAAGGTCTGAGTTCTTTGGCTGTTAAATGAAGATAATGTTAGTTACTAGCTTAAGGGTTTGCTATGTGGATTTTTAAAAATGCCTTTTTAGTGTACAGTAACACACTGACCTTCACCCCCCACCCCCCATGAGGCTTTGTAAATGGGGTTCGTGTTGGTGCTATCCTTACAGATAGGAAGCTGTGGTTGTGGTCAGTGTGAGTTAGTAAGGATCACCCAAGGAGAGAGGAAATCGACTCTCCAGGTCCCCTGGTTTCAAGCTTACTCTCTCCCACCTCTCCCAGCTGGTACTTCTGTTGGGGTGTCACCATCATTGCAGGAAGTACATTGAGAATTTTTGCTTTACCATCTCCATTTTATGCCAAAAGGGGACAAAAACGAACATGGCTACAATATTCTAGAATGCTCCACAGCCTCGCTAGTGATAGGTTTTCTCTGGAATCCTACTGATGTGGCAATTGCACAGTGGCATTTTTAGGGTGCCACAGAAGATTTATCCATGGGAGAGGCAGCAGTGGTTATTCTGTGGGACTTTAACGAACAGAACTCTGCTACTGGAATGATTTGATCCATCCAAGAACTTGTCTTAACCCTCAAACAGGGTATGCTAAAAATCTGAAAGGTGAAAGAGAGAGTGGGAAAAAGGACATTAATAAACCTTCCAATGGAGTGTAGATGAATTTCCAACTTCATTTTAAATGCAAATGTTGAGTCTTAGTGATTCTGATGCAGTGCCTGGAGCCTAAAAAAGACTGAGAAAGTAATGGCTGTGGAATAAATTCTAGCTGTGACCTGAAATTTTAAAAACTGGATGAAGGAATCAAGGAACCAACACTTCATTTGCAGATTGCAAGGTAAGTCCTTAGGTAATGACCCAGAGAGAAAAATAGGACTGGAATTGCAAGCCATTACACTCAAAGAAAAGAAAAAGAGTGAGGGACAAGGATTAAAGAGCCAGAGGAACAAGAGGGGGTTTGGGGAAGGAGAAGGATTTTTTAAAAAGGAAGAGAAGAAAATTTTAAAGAAAGAAGGTTTGTGCTCCTGTTTTAAGGATATGAAAAAGAGCTGTAATGCAAATGAACCATGCCTTGGCAAGTAAAAGGAACAAGACCAAGGGTCAGAATTTTCTGAATTAACAATAGAGGTGTTTGTCAAAGAAGGTGCATAAGCACATGTGGTAAAGAAAGCTGATGGTGCCTGGCTATCAAAAAATATAGCATCTGGGGGCTGAAAGGCTTAAAGACAAACAAGTGGCCACCTAGCTGAGAAGCCACAAAGCCCACATAGAAGAAGCACACCAGCGTATGAGATCATGAGGTGTCAAAGGGATCAGGTATCAGGCATCAAAGCACAAAAAAATATCATATCACTGTGAATGAAGGGGAGTGTGGAGTGGAGACCCAAAGCCCAGGTGTAGGCAATTGGACACCCCTTACAGATGGGTCATGGGGAGGAGATGAGCCAGTCAGCATGCAGTATAGCAACAAGGATACATAAAACTTTCCACCAAAAAAAAAAAAAAAGAAACATACAACTTTCCTCTAGTTCTTTAATGCTTCCTCCCCATAACTATCATGATCCCAATTCTACCTTACAAATACCTTACATTCTACCAGAGGATGTACACTGGTACAGATAAAAACTGGAAACACAGGGAATCCAGGACAGATAAAACCCTCGGACCAATAATGAGATTAGTGATACCAGGAGGGTAAGGGTAAGGTGGGATAGAAAGGGGGAACTGATCTCACAGATCTACATAAAACCTCCTCCCTGGGGGATGGACAACATAAAAGTGGGTGAAGGGAGATGTCAGACAGTATTAGACATGAAAAAATAATAATAATTTATAAATTATCAAGGGTTCATGAGAGGGGTGGGTGGGGAGGGAGGGCGGGAAATGAGGAGCTGATACCAAGGGCTCAAGTAGAAAGCAAATGTTTTGAGGATGATGATGGCAACAAATGTACACATGTGCTTGACACAACGGATTGTGAAAAGAGATTATAAGAGTTTCCAATAAAATTATTTTTAAGAGAAAAAAAATGGAGGTGTTTGTCACAAGCTCAGTGGAGTATGTGACAAAGTCTTCTATTTCCAGGCCTTATTATGAATTCTTATAGATTGTATACAGATGCACTTCCATTTTCTCTTACTTCCTTTCTCTATATGAACATGTAAATGAACGTATATATAGTTCCCCTCCCACCCCCACCCCCCATAGGTACATATTCTGGAGTGTCTTGTGTTAGCTAGAAATTCTTTTTGTTTCACATTCTGCTCCACCATTCAAAGAAAAGGTCCAGACTGGATCTGCAGTCTTTGTTCTCCATGGTTAGTTAGGAGGAAGCCTTAAAGAAGGACAGGGGAGGGCTGCTGGACAGCGTGCTAGTTTAAGGAGACTGAGTTCTATCACTGGTAGTCATGACCTTGGACTCATTTCATTATTCTCTCACTCTCTCTTTTCTTGGGAACATATGAAAGAAAAAAATAGGATAGAAAATCTTTTAAAATTTTTTGGGAGGTTTTGGAATCTTCTATATTCTCTCTATTACTACTTTAGGTCCATGTTCTGGAAGAAAGGGGTCGCATCCTTCTTGGGGTGTCTTCTAGTAGGGAATACCTATATAGGATCCTCATCTTTTGAGTTCTCTACTTCATAGAACACTCAGCTATGCAAATACCAGGAATGTAAGTGGAGATATCTTAGGCTAGTTTCTCTATGGAACAATAACCAGAAAAGGGGATTCAAAAGGTATGCAGAAGTTTTTAATTACCATTTTATTCCATTCTTCCATGAACTTTTGGAGCCCTCTTGTGACTTAACTCTAGAGCAGCGATTCTCAACCTATGGGTCGCGGCCTCTTAGGGGGTCGAATGACCCTTTCACAGGGGTCGCCCGATTCATAACAGTAGCAAAATTACAGTTATGAGGTAGCAACAAAAATAATGTTCTGGTTGGGAGTCACCACAACATGAGGAACTGTATGAAAGGGTCGTGGCATTTGGAAGGTTGAGAACCACTGCTCTAGCCTCTTTGATCTTTCTACTCACTAGGTCCAGTCAGCATATTATTATCAATGCATTCTACCAATGTGCAGTTCTATGGAAGGGAAGTTATCCAAGTCCCTGTGGGCTCAATTAGGACATAGCCTTGTAGAACTGAGATAATGCACACGTAGAAAAGTGGAAGCCTTGCCTGTTGAGGGCAAATGTTCTAGGTGGGCCTTCATGGTCAAAATTGAGAACAAGTCATGGTCCCTATCAAAATCTGCATGCCTGGTTTCATTTGCTCTAACAATAAAGCTACATCTTAAACAATTGCTGTCACCACCTGGTACGTTTATAGTGATTCCCTGTCGTTCTCTGAGATCTATCTGGTTGTTGCCCATGCCAAATAGAGGATTTGTATGGAGATGTAGGTAGAAATCATGACTGCTGAATTCTCCAAATCCTTTGCAGGTACTTGAGGAATGAAATAATGTGTTTGGCTTGCTGTTTTACTAGGTACGGGACCTTTTTACTGGACTCTACTCAGCCTTTTCTATCATAGCCCATGATCTTCCAGTCCATTTCAGTTCACAGAGCCCCTGTACAGGGTTTTGAAGGCTATAATGTTGACAAGAGCAGATCACGTCATCTTTATTCTCTGGAGCTGCTGGCATCCTTGAACTGCCAACCTCTGGTTGGCAGGAACGTAATAGTCCTTATTTCACATTTCAGGGATCCAATGTGGGTGTTCTGGCAGTTGCTGAGTCAATCTACCTCAAGGATGCATTCTAGAACTAGGGAACTTACTGCAGGGTGGACCTGGGGACTCAATGGACCCCTGTGAGACAGACCTGAGCTAAGACTTCATTCATAACCTGATCTTCAAATGCCACCACTCTGATTGGTGAGTCAGAGTGATATGTTGCATTCCCTCATGAGTGTCAATTCACAGCCAGTGTCCAGTCATCCCTTCAAAGTCTGAGTACTTCCTTTTCTCCAGTGAATTCTTGTAAAAAGTCCTTTGGGGAAGGCTAGGAGAAAGAGTAACAGTATAAATTTTTGGCAATATAATCAGATCTTTCCTCAAGAGGATTCATGCTACACTTCACTCCAGCTGTAAATTGGCTCAAGTTTGGGAACTGGTTTAGTGGCTATGACTCTTAGTCTGGCAATTGAAGTTAAACCACTATTCACTTGATGTAGAATTCTTAGGCTTGTACAGGTCAAGTACAATCCTTAGGGAATTTCCTATCTATTTCACTTGTAGGGACACCATGCCTAAATAGTTAACACCATAAATCCATGGGAGTTAGATTATTCTGGTTCCTACTTTTTTTCCCTGCTGCCCAGTAACCCTGCCACCTTGTCGTTAGGTGTCTTCATTGGGTAATGGCTGTTCCCAGGTTCAGATCTGCCCGATATGAAGCAGTAATAACAGCAATCGTCCAGGGATGCTGCAGCTCCCGTCACCAACATCTTCTTTACTTGTGGTGCCCTTTGGGCACTCATGTGTAGGTCTATGGGTCTAAATGAACCAATTCAATGTATCATGCTAATGTTCCAAAGCTTTTGAATATCTTCTTCTATAATATGCCAAGGCTCCTCTAATACTTTGACTTGATTTAATATAGGCTGCCATGCACCCCATGATACAGTGAACTACCAAATAAACTATTAGATCCATCCCTTAACTCCTAGGGCTGAAATACTGAAAGAAGAAACTATGCTTAGTAGCCTGTATCAATAAATGGAGATTGACCCAACTTTATGTTCCTTTCACTATTTATGTTTGATACAAGACACACTCAGGAGGAAACACCTTATCAATGGATTAACTGATCATAGTACATTTCATCATGGAAGTGAGAGCATTGCATCATGGTCTCTTTTCATATAACTTTATATAACTTTCAAGACAATGAACTATGGTCCAGTCAAGCTGACAGATATATTTAATCATCACAGAACGAGAAGTTCTGAAATTTTATAATGGGTTGGATAAGAGATTACACATGCTCTGAAGCTGCGTTAGAGTCCTATCCCACTCTTCTCTAGAGGTACACTATTTTGTTGCTTCTTTAGCGTACTTAATCTTAGTAGTGTCTAAGTGATCCAAGCAGAGTTCAACTCCTACTCTAACTACTGTTGGTTTGGATTGAGTGTCGGGCTTAGGTCTGTTGATCTGCTCTCCTGAAGATTACAGCTAAGGAAATCTCCAGACTAGTTCTGATTTGTAACATATGGGTTCACAATGAGTTAAAGCTGACTTGATGGCAAAGGCTTTCATTTGGTTGAACTTCACTGTATCTCAGTTACCCTAACTAGAAATGAGAGTGGGAGATCTTTCTACCCTTCAGAGGCTTTTGTGAGTACTGGGTAACCTAACGCATGTGAAGTAGTTACCATGATGGTTAACATCAAATGAAGTACTAATCAACTGTAATTAGTATGCTCTCCCACTATGAATCTATCCATTTATCATACTGCGGTGGCTTGTGTGTTGCTGTGATGCTGGAAGATATGCCACTGGTATTTAAAAAGTCAGCAGGATCACTAGCAGTGAGAGTTTCAGCAGAACTTTCAGCCTAAGAGCAGACTGGGAAGAGGTTATGGACTGTCCAAGTCTGCGATATTAGTCACTCCAAACCTTATGAGTATCAGCAGATACAGTGCCAATGATAAGCGCCTCAAGTCAGAAGGCACTCAAAATAAATCTGAAAATAAACCTGCCTCCTCAGAGTAGATTTAACCTTATTACATGGATAGAATAAAATTGGGGGACTGTGATTTACTGCTGATGGCATATGCATAAAAATGAGAAGAAACAGCAACCACCATCCATTAATAATCAGAATATAACTATGTGAAGTATGAATCTAGAAAGTCATTAAAAATGAAATAGAACCCATAAAGATAAACATCCTAGGCATTAGTGATTTGAAATGGGCTGGTATAGGTCATTTAAAGTCAGGTGATTCTAGGGTTTGCTATGCAGGGCATGGCAAATTCAAAAGCAGTGTAGTTGCATCCATGATCAAAAAGACATTCCAAACTCTATCGTGAAGTACAATATTTTCTATAAAAGGATAATTAATATATGTACACCTACAAATAAATACAGTGAATATAATTTATTCAAATTTGTGCATTAAATACTAAAATTAGTGATGAAGTAATCAAAGAATTCTACCTATCTCAAGGTGAAATTCTTCAAACATATAAATAAGATGCATTGGTAATTATAGGTGAGTAGAAATAAAAGTTGGAGAGAAAGAAGAAATATTGGTAGGTAGAAAATATGGCCTTGGTCATATACATAGTTGGATAGACATTGGGGATTGCATGATAAAAATTTGCAAGTCATGACTTCTTCATTGCAAACATCTTTTTAACAATAGAAATGTGGACAATGCACATGAACTTCACTAGATGGATTACAAAGGAATCAAATGATTACATCGATGGGCAGAGATGATGGCGAATCGCAAGGATATCAAACCAAACAGTCCGGGGTCCCCTGTGGAGTAGGAAATCAATTGCACCTATCCAAGTTTAAGTTGAAGCTGAAGAAAATGAAAACAAAATGCAACGTTTAGTATAATCCACCTGACTTTAAAGAGCATCTCAAGGATACTGGATTCATTGAACACTAGTGACAGACGACGCGACAAGCTGTGAGATAGCATCTAGAATCTTATATGAAGAAAGCAAAAGTTCATTAAAAAGGAAAGAAAGAAAAGACAAGGGTGTGTGCCAGAAGATACTCTGAAACTTGTCCTTCAAAGTAGAGTAGATGAAGCCAATGGAAGAAATGAATAAAAGAATTGAACAGAAAATGCCAAAAGGCAGATCCAGAACACAAAGTAAAATATTATCATGAAACAGCCAGATTCGGAGTTAGAAAGCCAGCATAAGAACATGCCTAGCATATCTCAAGATGGAAGAACTGAAGAAGGAGATACAATATCAAATGAAAAAAAATGAATGATGCCGGAAGCATTAGAAGAAATGAAGACTACAAGGAGACACTGTCCCAAAAAGAATTGATTCAACTATCACAAGAGTAATATATGACTAAGAACCCATGGCAGTGAAGGAAGAAATCCAAGCTGCACTGAGGGCACTGCAGAAAAGCGAAGTTTCAGTAGTGGACAGAATGCTAACTGAAATGTTCAAAGATGTGATGAAGCACTGGAGGCACTCATTAATACCAAGGAATTTGGAAGTCAGATATCTGGCCAACAAGAGATCCATATTTATGTCCATTCCAAAGAAAGGTGACTCAACAGCATGTATAAATTATCAAACAATATCATTAATATCATACACAGGTAAAATTCAAAGATGGCTGCAGTAGTCCATTGACAGCAAGCTCCCAGAAATTTAAGCCAGATAGAAAAAAAAAGATGTGGAATTTGGGATAAATTACTGACATCAAATGGCTCTTGACTGAAAACAGAGAATACCAGAAAGGTGTTTACTTGGATTTTACTGATTATGCTAAGGCATTTGATTGTGCAGATCATAAGAAATTATGGTGAACATTGCAAAGAATGGAAATTCTAGAACAATTAATTGTGTTTATTTGGAACCTGGACGTGGACTAAGAACTCATTCAAGCAGAACAAGGGGAGTCTGTAGTTTCAAATCAAGAAAGATGTGGGTTAGTGTTGTATTCCTTAATTTTACCCATTTAATCTGTGTGCCAAGAGAAAATCTGAAATGCTAGATTGCAAGAAGAAGAACATATGCAGATGAAATATCTTTGCTGAATTTGAGGAGGTCTTGAAGCACTTGTTGATGGAAATCCAACTCTGCAACCTTCAGAATGGATTACAACTCACTCTAAAGAAAACAAAAGTCCTCATACTTGGGCCAATAAACAACACCATGATAAATCAAGAAAAGTGTTAAATTATTGTGTTGGGCAGGGTTCTCTAGAGAAATAAAACCAGGACGCTTGTGATGATATACATATAAAATAATAGGTTTGTACATTGATAAGGTTTATTAAAAGACTAATACAACACCTAATTAGTTCACACAGCCGCACAGAGGACTCAGTTCAACATATTTTGTAGAACAGTTAATATACTGAACGTCCTTAAACTCATGGAGGGGGTCATTGGTCCAAGGTCAAGGAAGCAGACAGCAGAGTCTTCCCTCAGGCAAAACAGGCTGTCTGCCCACAGGCAGCAGATAGCACCATGGGTCAGCAATAGGCAGCAACAGTCAGTAGCGGGGGAGCTTAGCAAAGCAGGCCCAGATAGGATATCAAAATCAGGCAATGCTAGGTGACAGGATCCACCAGCTTCAAGCTCTAGAGATGTATGCACCAGCAGCATGGTGAAGCACTTCTCAAGGGAGCCTCAAGTTCTAGCACCAAGATCCATGGGCTGGCTTGGCCCAAAGGTAACATAGCATGCAGGTTGAGGCAGAGAACTAGCTAAAGCATCAACACATTGGTCAGATCACCAGAGTGCAAGAGAGAAGGGGGCAGGCCTTGCAGAGCCATTTATTTATTTGTCCTCCAATCAGATTTCAACCTGATTGATCTCTACCCACGTGCTTCTATTGGCCAGGTTGGCATAACAAACCCAACTTTCACAGTTGTCCAGAATTTCCTTTACTTAGATCCAAATTCAATGTTCATGGAAGCAGCAGCCCAGAAAACAAATGATATATTACTCAAATTCTCTGCCATCGAGTTGATTCTGACTCATGGTGACCTTACAAGACAGAGTAGAACTGCCTCTGTGAGTTTCCAAGTCTGTAACTCTTTACAGGTAGTAAGCCTTGTCTTTCTCCCTCAGAGCTGTTGGTGGTTTCCTTGCAGTTAGCAGCCCAGCCACTCAGCCACAGAAGGACAAGTCTGCTGCACACAACTTCTATGAAGTGTCACTCTGAGGACGAAGGTGTGCCTGGTGCAAGACATGGTATTTTCAATTGCCTCATATGCATATGAAAACTGGACAACAAGTAAAGAAGACTAGAAACTAAGCAATGCACTTACATTTTGGTCTTAACAAAGAATATTAAAAGTACCATAAACCGCTAGAAGAACAAACACATTTGTCTTAGAAGATATATGGCCAGAATGCTCCTTCAGAATGAGGATGTCTTGTCAGGAAGGACCAGCTCCCGCAGACAGACATCCTGCTTGGTAAAGAAGAGGGTTGGTGGAAAAGTGGAAGTCCCTCAATGAGATATAGTACATAGTGGCTGCCTTAATAGGCTTAAACATACCAATTGTTATAAGGATGGCAGAGAACCGGTGCTGCTCCCCTCTGGTATACAAAGGGTGGCTAAGAATATGAGCTGACTAGATGGCATTTGTGGTAGTTATATAATCTGTTGTCATTTTGAGACAAGAGTGAAGGGTTGGAATTTAGCCTGTCAATCTGGTCACAGCTTGATGGCCTCATTTGGAGGTGCTAAGGAGACAAATAGCTCGCTGGAGGCAGGACACACACACAACTTCCTGGGAGACATTCCTGTTGACAAGGCAGATGGAGCTGCTCTAGAGCCCTGGAGTTGAAGTAGCCACGTGGAGACCCCTACCAGTGCTGAGATGCTTCCACTGCCACTGGATCCACAAGACTTTCCACCCACTGGCCTGTAAGCTTCCTGCATTTGGTGTCATTGCATTATTTTGTGAGTCTGAAAAAGACTTTATAGATTGGTATCAGACATATGGGCTAATATTGGACTTCAGGACTTGATCTGGACTGGGCTGGGATGTTTTCTCAATATTCAATTGCTCTTGTATATAAAGCACTTTCTTATACACATTTGAGTGTGTCTGGATTTGTTTCTCTAGTCCACCCAGGCAAGCACAGCGTTTAACAACAGCCTCCTCTTCACAAAGATGTTTGTGAATAAAGAGTTTCAGCAAGATGCTTTCCCTGGTATCATTTAAGAGGGGATTCTGTGGGTCAATTTTGGACTATGGTCCATGACTCAAATGATAAATAGGGAAGAGCACTCCAGGACAAGGGCATAACATGGACAAGGCGTGAAAGAAAGAGAACATATTATATTTGGGAAGAAAAGTAGTTTCCTATGACTGAACACTGGATATGTGTGTGACCCAAACCTCGACTCAATGAGAAAAGAGATGGGAGAAATCATATCCAAAAGACAAAACAAAGCAACCCCACAAAACCAAATCACCCCACTGCTAACAGGTCCATTCTGCACCATAGTGACCTGACACAGTGTTTGGGAGACTACATATGTAAATAGAAGTAGGCAGTGTCATCATGCTCTCGTGGTAGGTTTGAACCACTGACCTTGAGGTTCATAGCCCACATTGACACCAGGGCACCTTTATTGGTAAAGTAGGCCAAAGGCGAATCATTAGAGATTAATTATGGAAGGAAGTAGGATGTTATCCGGAGAATGGTGCAGACCAGAACAGTGGGATGAGAAAATGTATTTATGATGATGTGCCACGATGATATGCGCAATTCTAAAGAAAAGGAGCTCAGTTAATATGGTTTGTTGGTTATGTGTGTGTGTGTGTGTGTTTCCAAGGAGCACTGCCTCAGGACTAATCAGAGGTTGTATTTATTTAGATCATGTGCTGAAATGGAGATCATTTGGGAGGTTAAAACTGCATGAGGTTATGAAGTGTCTTAGGGACTCTCCCCAAAGCACATTGATGGAAACCAGAGGTAAGGAAGAGAAACTGGACTTCGCGAGACTTATGAAGAGGCTGTTGTGGCCAGTCATCTGTGAGAGATGCTGTGACCTGAAACAGACCGTGGCTCAAGGATGTGTAGGCGTGAGTTCTGACTGCTTAGACATAGCCACGTGCCCAGGTTGGAAGGTAAGCCTCTTTCGGGTCTGGCAGTTGATCTTTCATCCTTTGGTTCCAAACTTGACCCCAAGATATTTTGCCAACCCCAGGCCTGCTCTGTGGATACTAGTCCCAATACAACTTGAAGATGAGTGAGCTCAGCTCCCTGGCCCTTGGGACTACTGTTTTCAGAGGGAGAAAAGGCATGCCAGGTAGGAATGTCTCAAAGGCTCTCCCTTCTCCACGCCTGGATTTTGGGAATGAATAGAGAACCACTGTGGTTTGGATGTGAGACTTGGAGCTCAGCAGCAGAATGAAGTCAGGCTACCCGTCTGTTCTAAATTTAACTCCTTAACCACGTTTGGACACAGTACCTTGTCTGAGGTTGTTTTCTACCCAGAATGTATAATGTCAGGGCGTGCCAGGGGGCGATGCGGGTGATGACGGCAAAGGGCCTGGGAGAAGAAAATATGAGCAGCCCCTGCAGCCAATCTGATTAGCACATAAACTCCTAACTCTTCTCTCCTCCCCAAAACCTCACTTGGTCAACAATGACCGAGTACAGGGCAGCTGCCTTCTTTAAACAGAATTAAACAAAATTACCATCTTAGAGTCTCTGTGCATGAGCATGATTCAATATTCCTTTTCTTAGCTTCCTTTAAGATCAGACAATTTGGAAAATATTCATAATTGCTATTTTGAGCATGTGCAATGGACAAGGCACTGGACTAACCATGTTCTATTTGTTATCTGATTTCGTCCTCACAACAATTCTATAAATTAAGCTTTATTATTAGCTTTCTTCTAAGATGAAGAAAAATAAGTCCTAAAGAAACTTAGAGTCCCCAGGGCTACGCAGCAAGTAAGTAATGAGTATAGATTTGAATCCAATATTATCTCAAACTGAAAAGTACTGCATAAATTACTGAGTATGGAGCGTTTCCTTTGTCAATCGCCTGAGCCTGATTGGCACCCTTACAGAGATGAAATATTACTATCCCACTTACAGATCTGAGAAGGAAGTTTAGAGAAGATACGTTGTGGCCCAGTCACACAAGAGGTAAGCACAAGACTGATAGGAACTGGGGCCAAGTTACCTGCCTCCAAAGCAGGATTAAAAAAAAAAGTGATTTTGGGGGGATAAATACACATATATTTTTTAAAATGAGAAACAACTACATTTACCCAAATCATTGCTGTTGAGCTGATACTGATTCATAACAACACCGTCGGCGTCAGAGTAGCACTGTGCTCCATAGTTTTCATTGGCTGCTTTGGGGAAGCAGACCCTCAAGCCTTTCTTTTTGGTTAGCTCTCAAACATGCTAACCATTTGCACCACCAGAGACTCAAAAATAGAACCATCACTGTTCTCATCATTTTCCTACTGCTACCATATAAGGAAGACTACGGAAGAATCGACACATGAATACACTGCTGCAGGAGACTACTGAAAGTCCCATCGACTGCTCAAAGGACAACCCAATCTGTCTGGGAAGAACACAGCCAGAGTGCTCCTTGGAGAAAAGGATGGCAAGACCCCATCTTACACACTGTGGATGTACATGGTGTCGGGAGAGACCAGTCTCTGGACAAGAACATCATGCTTTGCAAAGAGGAGGGGTAGCAATAAAAAGGAAGACCCTTGGTGAGACAGATAACACGGTGGCTGCAACCGTGGGCTCAGGCACAGGAAGAATTGTGAGGCTGGTACAGGACACTGTTGTGTGCAGTTTCCCAATGGGTTGGAATCAACTTGGTGGCCCCTGACAACAACAATTACTACAACTACAACAATTACTACTACAACTACAATTACTACAACAATTATTACAACTACCACAACAGCATTGCTACTGTTTCATTACCATGGTTACCAACACTATCAGCCAAATCCAGAATGCTGTTTTGACTGGTCCCACCATCACTATCAAATCTAACACTAACACTAAATCGTTTTCACCTTGTAACCATAATTATCATTAGCACCAATGCCATCACACCAGGAACCCAACAAGAGCTACCTTGCATTGACTATTTACTATATGTCAATATATGTGCTAAGAATCTCATAGATGTGAATTCATTTATTCCCTTCTCTGTATACTTATTTTGTACCTGATATTAAGACACAGGGAAATTTTTTTAAAAAGACACAGAAAAATTTTCCAAGATCACCTAATTGATCTTCAGAGGAAAAACATGAACATCAATCAGAGGCAAGTCCTAAATAAAATTAGCTATGTGCTAATCCAAATATTATACAAATGGATTGAAAACTGAAGATAGGGAGGGAGGAAATGGCTCAAATTTTGTTCTGACTCAGACTCTCGAGCAAGCACTCTGCCACTGCAGTATACAGACTCATTTTCCCTTCTGACATATTGTATTGTCTTTAAACTTTTTCTATTATGCAATATTTTAAAACATTTCATATATGCAAGAATTGGAATATATAATCCCACTGCCATTGAGCTGATTCTAACTCATAGAGAACTTAAAGAACAGATTATAACTGATCCTCAGGTTTTCCAAGGCTTGACTTTTGTTCATCTGCCTCATTTTATTTTTTGTTTTAAATGATCATTTTATTGGGAGCTCTTAGAGATATCACAACATTCCACAGTTCGATCACATCAAGCAGTATTGCACAATTGCTACCACCATTTGTTTGAAAATATTTTACTTTTTCTTTAACTCCTTGATATCAGCTCCCCTTTATCTACGCCCTCCCCCACCCTCTACCCAGAAACACTTATTTACTTATTTTGACCATATCTTACACCATCCAATACATCCATTCACATACAATTCTGTTGTCTGCCTCCCTCGAGTGGCATTATACAGTCATCAGTACTATCAATAATCCCTCCCCTCTTCCCATACCCTCAGGGAACCATTACTCCTGTTACTATTTCTGAAGAGTTATCTATCTGGGTTTTCATGTACTGAGCAATCTTAATTATAGAAATGAACATACACAAGTCTAATATGATTGAAGTAAAACAAATAAAAGCCATAATAGTAAGGGGAGGAAATACTAAAGAAGTAGAAGATAGTTAGGTGTTTCATCAGTACTATACTCACCCTGGATTTATCATCCCTTCTGTCTGACCCTTCTGAGAGGGACTGTCTAATTATCTTGCAGGTGGGTTTTGGGTCTCCACTACATTCATGCTCCATCACTTGAACTTTGGATACCTATTTCCACTGACACCTTGTGATAACACAGGCTGGTGTGCTTCTTCAATGTGGACTTTATTGCCTCCCTGCTAGATGACCGCTTGTTTAACAACAAGCCTTTAAGTCCCCAGACACTCTATCTCTTAATAGCTAGGCACCATCAGCATTCTTCACTACATTTGCTTAAGCACCTATTTTTGTCTTCAGTGATCATGTTGGGAAGGTGAGTATCATCCAGTGCCACATTATTAGAACAAACTGTTTTTTAATTTGTTAAGATTTAAGTAGAGGCCCAAAGTCCATCTGCTTCCTCATTTTATTTACGTATATATATACATATATAAAACACACCTATATTTATATATCTGCATATATAAATATGTCTTTATATGCCCATATTTTTTTCCTTTCTTCTTCCTTCTTTTTCTTTATTTTTCACCCTCCCCCACTATCATGTTTAACCATCATTCACCTCCCAGTCATTCCTGTCAGATACAATTCAATTGATCAAACATGACCAGACAAACTGCACCCTACTCACCTTCAATTTTAGGACACTTACTGTTCCCCCGTACCTGTCTTTGTTGGCTTCCCATCACGTCCCCACCCCCATGGCCACCAGGAACATTAGACCAATCACTCTCTCCGTAAAATGGCTTATCCTGCCTATCTTGTACAGATAAACACCCCAAAATAATAAATAAATAAATAAATGCACAGTATCACAATAAATAAATAAACATAGACAGACACAGGACTGAAAGGGATCCTGATGCAGAGCAGATGAATATTTCTGCATTAAAGAGAGAGAAGGACATGTTATAAACTATCAGTGCAGTCCCCATTTCTTACAGGGCTACACATCTGGGTCACGCTTACCTAACACCACTTGCAGGCTTTTAGTCTTCAACATTTGTGTCTGAAATGTGCGCACCCTAAAAGTCACCTTTACTATTCCTACAGCCAGGAATGGAGTGATCTAGTGCTTCCCCCCACCCCCAGTTATGCCTTTAGATATTCTGTGTACCCCGTCTTGTGAGTAACCCCCAACCAGTTCAGATGGAGTGCCAAGTACTGCCACCCCCTCCCAAGTCAGAAGCCTAAAGTCTGGTTTCTTCAGGGATTTGGTGGCTTTACTCTGTTCTCTGGTCTGTTGCACTCCCCTCTTGGTTTGTCCCTATGTGGGTGGGTCAGAGGGGCCACTCGCTTTGAGCTGTATTTTCAGAGCTGTCCTCAGCAGCGCTGTCACCTAAGGAGAGGACATCATGTCTCCAGCTTAAGACAGCCCTGCAGTCATCTCTGGGAAAGAGCTGCTATGAGGAGGAACATTGCCTTCAAGAATTGGCACATTGGAATGAGGTCTACTCTTGTTCTCCCTTTCCTGTGGAGATAGAAACAACACCCTCCCCTTGGGTGGGTTAGTGTCCTGATCCTCATTGTCATTGTTTGTCTTCCCCCACCCCTCTGTGGGCCTTAAAGGCATTTGAGATGGGGACGGGGAGATATGCCTTTCAAGGGAGGTACTATCTGCATCTATTTTTCATGTGAGAAGAGATAACCTCATCTTTCTACCATGGGATGATTAGTGGGTTTGAACAGCTTACTTTTCAGTGAGCAGTCCAGATAGACCAAAAGAAAATGGACATAGAACCTCAGGGGGAAAAAACCACCACCACCAACCATAACAACCCCGTAAAATGTAATTTCTAGTCTTCCCCAACCCTCCCAAGTAAGCTTGACAGGAAATGAATTAGTTTATATTCACTTGAATTCACCCCCATTAACACTATATGTTAATTTAATGTGCTCAGTCAGAAGGAATGTGGAAGCCTCACTTAGTTCCTCAAATTACAGCCTGGCAGCCAAAAGAGAAGAATGTTGTGTCCGTGGATAGGAAGAAAAGACCTTCTAATGTGATTTACATAAACATAGAAGCAATAAAGCAGCCAAAGGAGAAGGGGAAGTCAACAGTCAGGGTTGGATTCAGAAAGGCATTTTCAATCTCAGTGGTTGAGAAATTTAGGTTTGAGTGACATGGATTGGTTGCATAATTGAGGTATGAAATTTTTACAGCTTCTGAATGGTTTTCTTCATCAGGTGAGGCACAACCAAGTCTATAGCAGCAAACTTGTCTCAACTTGAAATGCCTGCAGACCTAGGAATTCTGAGAATCGGATGAGGAATGTGGAATGGTCATAAAATCTTTGATTAGGTCTTAGATACATTTAGTGAGTCATTTAGGAAATTCTTACAATATCCTACTCCTTCTGCTTCTGTTATGAATTCTAGAATGTGAGTGTTCTGACCCAGAGCGACCTTTGCACAACAGAACGAAACACTGTCAAGCCCTACACCATCCTCACAATTGTTCCTATCTTTAGGTCAGTGTTACAGCCATGTGTCAACCCATCTTATTGAGGGCCTTCTCCTTTGAGTCACCCCTCCACTTTCCCAAACATGAAATCCTTTACAATGACTGGCCTTTCCTGACAACATGGCCAAAGTATGTAAGAAGTTGTGTTAGACAGGGTTCTCTAGAGAGATAAAACCAGATTGCTGATAATTTTATAAATATATATTTAGATTGACAGATAGATATATAACACAAGAAATAAACAGTTAAATTATAAAGCAGTACAAATGGATCAGTACAATTCAAATGTGTTAGACAGTTGTGAGGCACTGGCGGTCCTTCAAGGCTTGAGGGCCACCAGGTAGTCCTCTGTAGAGAGATTCAGATTCTCCGGTCACTGGCAGCCAACAGCAAGGCAGGTCACCAACAGTCAGTCAGGTCACCAACTGTCAGTCCCCAGCTCAAGAGATGTAAATTCCAAGAGTGTGGCGAAGCAGGTCTTGAAGGAACCTCAAATTACAGTGACAGTCCACAGGTTAGGTGTCCCACAGGCAGTGGAGCTTGCAAATTGAGGCACAGAACAAGCAAGGTAGCCGCACACTGGTCCAATGATCAAAGAGCGAGAGACAAGAAAGGCAAGGCTCGTCAAGCCATTTCTCCCTCTGCCCTTCAATTAATCCCACATGTGTTCATAAGACAGGCTGGCACAATAAACTAACTACCTCAGAAGTCTCACCATCCTTGGCTCCCAAGAGCACTCTGGCCATACTTCTTCCAAGACAGATCACTTTGTCGATATGGCAGTCCATGGTACTTTCAATATTCTTCTGTAGCAACACAATTCAAATGCAACAATTGTACCTCAGTCTTCTTTATTCAGCATCCAACTTTCACATGCATACAAAGCCGTTGAAAATACCATGACCTGGGTCAGTTGCACCCAAGTCCTCAAAGTAACATTTGTGCTTTCCAATACTCTAAAGAGGGCATGTGCAGCACATTGCCCAATGCAACGCATCTTTTGATCTCTTGACTGCTGCTTCCATGAGGATTGATTGTAGATCCAAGCAAGACGAAATCCTTGACAACTTCAACCTTTTCTCTTTTTATCATGTTACTGATTGGTCGTGTTCTGAGGATTTGGGTCTTTTTTTTTTACATTGAGTTATAATCCATAATGTAGGCTACAAGCATTGATGTTCATCAACAGTGTATCAAGTGCTCTTCATTTTCATCAAGCAATGCTGTGACATCTGCTGATATCACCAGTTGTTCATAAGCCTTCCTTCAATCCTGATAAGACATTCTGCTTCTTATGAGACATCTTCTGTGATTATTTGCTCATCACACAGATTGACTAAGAAGGATGAGAGGATACAACCTTTCCACACACAGATTTTGAATCATGCAATATTCCTTGTGTGTTCACACAACTGCCTCATGATCAATGTACAAGTTCTGCATGAGATCAATGATTTTAAAAAGGGAGGGAAAAAGTTCTATGTAGAACCCAACAGAATAGAACATCGGAGAAACATCAATTATAGACAAAGATTCTGGCAGAGATGGATCAAGATGGTAGTGAGGGGTTGAGGCAGAACAGTTAAAGAAAAGAATTGATTGTGCAAAGCCATATAGGCAAGGTAAAAGATGCTACATTTGAGTGCTGTAGTTGTGCTGAAATATCTTGTGAGAGTTAAGTTTTTGTGTCAACTTGGCTGGGATTCTCAGTGATTTGACAGGTAACATGTAGTAATCCCCCATGACCTCACTTCACATAATGTAATCATCACCAATCAGTTGGAGGGAGCTTGTTCGCTTTTTACTGGGTCTGGTCCCTGTATCTGGGTGACATGTGTTCCTTTGGACTTGAGCCAATGGTCTGCCATATTGCCAGTTGATTGACCTGTCATCTTACATCCTAATCTTGGATTCACTATCTCAGAAGCCACCAGCTTGTGGTCTTCCTGTGAATAATGTGGCCACAGAACTCCACGTGTCAGCAGAAGTCTCTATCAGGACCTGCCTGTATTGGAACTTGTCTGTTTCTATAGTCACATGAGCCATTTTTATGTAAATTTCTCTCTATACAGACTGTCTTTGCTTCTCTAGAGACAGCAATCTAAGATAGGTCCATTGCTCAGTAGAATCATCCACATTTCTGCTTCTTGATAAATATAAAGTAAACTGTTCATTGTGAGGCAGCAATTGACACAGGAATAGTCACTAAAGTGTTGTACTTGGTTTATTCCATGCACAACTTATTCTAGAGCTACTTTGGCAAATGCAAAATTCATCTCCAAGCCTCAATGCTCTTATTCATTAACTGGGACATTATGATAACTACATAAGAATGTATATGAAAAGCATCCAGTTCTTAGTAGGATTTCAATAAAAGTTTTAAATATTTGACTCTCTTCTATACTTTTTGATATAGTTTACTAATGATCCTGTCATATTTCATTTTTAAAAATCCTAAATTATTGGGTAAGGTATACACATAGAATGTGAAAATTAAACCACGTTACTAATATACGTATTCTATCCATCATTTGCTGGACTGTAGTGATGGCTTACAGTTTGCCATGATATTGAAAGCTATGCCAACAGTATTTCACCCATGGTTGCCAGATTTCAAAAGATCTTCTAAACAAAGAGTAGGAAGAAGAAGCTGCTCATCTGACTTAACAAAAAAAAAGAAGAAGAAGAAGAAGAAAGAAAGAAAATGGCCCAGTGAAAACCTTAGGAATAGGAGAACATCGTCAGAAGCTATTTTTGAACGCGAACCACTGAAGTTGGAAGAACTTCAACTCAAAAAGCTCCTGGGGGACAACTGTCTTCTCAAGTCATGTTCACCTAATGGATGCAGAGGGACCAAAGCTTTCAAGATCTTCATTTACTAATTTGGCACAACTCAAAATGAGAAGAGGCAGCTGCAAACATCCATTAATAATTAGAACATAGAATATATGAAATGTGATTCCAGGGAAATTAGTAGCCGTCAAAATAAAATGGAACCAATTGATACATACTCTAGGCACTTGTCAGTTGAAATACACTAGTATTGTGCATTTGGAATTGGACAATAATGTAGCATCCTCTGCCTAAAATGAAAAATTAAAGAGAAATGACATCGCATTCATCACCAAAAATAACATTTCAAGATCTATCCCGAGGTGCATGCTAATGTTGTCAGTGAAAGGACAATATTTGCACTGTACATCTGCAAGGGAGATGAGTTCATATGATTATTATCCAAATGTATACACCAGCCACTAATGCCAAAGATGAAGGATTTTCTTTCAGCTTCTACAATCTGAAGTTTAAACATGCCCTTAAGATGCATGGATAATTATTGGTGTTTTGAACATACAGGTTGGAAACTGAGTAACAGGACTGATCATTGGGAAATACGGCCTAGGTGATAGAAATGACATGGGAGATCAAGATCGCATGATAGCTTTCCAATACCAATTACTTATTCATTGTAAACATGCTTTTCCAATAATTTTATGGTAACTGTACATGTGGATCCCACTAGGTGGAATACACAGTCATCGATTACCTACATCTATGGAATAAGATCACGGAGAAGCCCAATGTCAATTAACCAGAATAGGTCAGGGACTGATTATGGAATACGCCATCAACTGTTCTTGTGCAAGTGAAAGCTGAGACTGAAAAAAATCAAGACAAATCCACACAAGCCAAAGTGTATCCCACCTGAATCTAGAGAGCATATTAAGAATATATTTGATACATTGAACACTAATAACTACTTGAGCCCATTCCAAAGAAAGTCCATCCAACCAAATGTGGAAATCACTGAAGAATATATTTAATATTGCATACGTATAACATTTTACTGAAGACAATATTAAAATGGTGGCAGATGTATGTCAACATGGAACTGACAGAAATCCAAGCTGGATTCAACAGAGGACGTGGGATTAGGGTATCATTGCTAATGTCAGATGGATTGGGCCTGAAAGTGGAGCATTCTCAAAAGATGTTTACTTGTATTTTACTATGTAAATGTGTTCAAGTGTATTGAAAATAATAAATTACATTTGGCATCGCAAAGAATCAGAAGTTCAGAACATTTTATTGCACTCAACCGAATCTTCTCCTAGGCCAAGAGGAAGTCAATTCAAACAGAACAAGAAGATGTTGTGTTGTTTGAAATTAGTAAATATGTATCAGAGTTATATCCTTCCATAACACTCACTCAATCTTTACACAGAGCAAACAATCTGAGAAATTGGACCAGATGAAGAATACAATATCAGGGTTGGAGAGCAACTCATTAAGAGCTTGTGATGTGCGTGTGACACAACCTTGCTTCCTGAAAGGGAAGAGCCCTGGAAGTCCTTACTAATGAAGGTAAAAAAATGGAAGCTAGCAGTATAGATCACATTTAAATATAAAGAAAACAAAAATCTTCTTAACTGGGTCAATAGACCCATTGTGATAAAGGGGAAAAATTTTAAGTTGTCAAGGATTTCACTTTACTTTAACCCCAAATTCATGTCCATAGCAATAGCAGTCAAGAAGTCAAATGACATATTACACTGTAAAAATGGGGGGAGACGTCGGACAGGGCAAGATATGACAAAATACTCATTTGTAAACTATCGAGGGCTCATGCAGGAGGGGGGAGCGGGGAGGGAGGGGAAGGGTGGGGACCTGGTGTCGGGGGTTTGAATGGAGAGGGGGTGTTTTGAGAAACGGTGTGCAGGTGCGCTTTACGCGGTTGGTGTGTGTGTGGATTGGGATGGCAGTTGTGTGAGCCCCTGGTAGAATGTTAAAAAAGAAAAAAAATGTGTAGCAAAAGATCTTTAAACTGTTAAAAAGCAAAGATGTCGTTTTGCGGACTTACGTATGTCTGAGCCACGCCATGGGATTTTCAATGGTCTCAAAGGCATAGAAAATCAAGCAATGATTTAGGAAGTCTGAGAATGTGATGTCTTTGAGGAATTGATACCTTAGAATGATGGTGATGATGAAGAATATTAAACATACCATAGACGGCTAGAAATAAACAAATCTGTGCTGGAAGTACAGCCAGCCAGATGCTTTTTGGAAACAGGGATGGCAACACCTCGATTCACATACTTTGGACATGCTCTCAGGAAGAAAAGTCCCTGGAGAAAAATACCATGCTTGCTAAAGTAGAGGGCCACTGAAAAGTAGGAGTACTCTCTCTGAGATGGATTGGGAAAACAATTGCAACAATGGTCTCAAAGATAACAATTGTGAGGATGCTGCAGGACTAGTTGCTATGAATCGCATCTACTCGATGGCAGTGAGTTGACTTTTTATTCCATTTTTTACCTGGTACTGTTTTGCTCTGTTGCACAGAGGGTTGCTGGTTGTCAGAATTGTTGGTATCTAACCACAACCGCAGCACGTGTGCATTCTATAGTGTCTCGTTAATAGAGTGACTTGTGTTAGAAAGCTTGAGGCTCAGAAAGTTGAATTGAATCGTATCATCACTGAGATGCTTAGTAAGAAACTGGGACAAGAATCAAATTCCCCTCTCTGAGCCTAGACCTCTTTCCGTCTAGTTCTCCGGTCTCTAACTCTGTTCCCTCCAGATTCATCATTAACCAATGATTAACTTAAATTCTGCTTGTAACTGTGATCTAAGGTTAAAGATTTGGGTTTTACTTTTTGTAATTTCTTCTGTATGTGTGTAATTTTCTTTTCCTTCTGTAACATAAAACAGAAAGATCTGTCTTGCTCAGTTTTGCGAAGGCTGTTCTGGAAAACAGAATAAGTGAGACAATAAACCAGGCTATTGTGTGTCCCTATACAACTTTGGTCATGTTACCTGTCACACTGACCTAGAGGATATATAAAGGACAGTGGAAAGAAGAGAAAGCGTGGTCAGGGAAATCTTAGGGGAAGATAAAACCTATCATTTATATGTAGGATCTTGGAATATCAATTGTGCTTTGGAATGAAATTAAACACTATCTAGAGGTTTTGATCCTCAAAACCTCTGTTACATTTGAAATGTTTTGTCTATATTTGGTCCACAAAATCTGTTGGTTCTCACATGCAATCCCACAGAAAACTATGCTGATTTCACCCTTCAAATACCTCTTTCATGAATGTTTCTCCTTTATGGCCTCCAGATGAAATGAAAGCAGTCAACATTTCCGTTCCTTTCTTTTGAACTCACTGTTTCTTTTCTTTCCTATCCCAATAAATTACCATATTTTCCTGTTGCTTTTTTTTCCATCTCAGTTATTAAATTTATTTCATTTTCAACAGTTTTATTGGCACGTAATTCACAAACCATACAATTGAATAGCTCCATTATATCTCGAAGAGTTGTAGAATCATCACCACAATCAATTTGAGAATATGTTCTTGCTCTTGTACTCATGGTTTTTCGCTCCCACTTCCCTACAACCTCTACTGCCACAACCACAGTCCCTCTGTCTATAGATTTTCTTATCCTGGATTTCATATGCAGAAAAACATTTTTAAAGAAAACAACAGTAACAAAGAAAACAAGATCAAAACCTCAAAAAGAAAGCAGAAAACATTAAAAACCAGAATTATTTTAAACGGTCAAAGGGAAACCAAATGATACGGTGTTAACTTTTAACCTGACTTCATTTGTAATAATCCACTTTCTGACGCGTGCTGCATAATAGTAAGGCTTTTTACATCCCTGGTCTATGGTCGGAGGAGGTTCACTAGAGGCTTAATCCACAAGTATTATCACTTCACTTTTTTAAAAAATTGAAACAACTATTAAATGAGCCAACAGGGAGATCAAGTGATAAAATATTACATTTCAGCCTAATTATGTCAGCCATAATTGACTTTACCTAATACTCTCTGTCTGATAACAAGTCTATTAACATCCTTTGACTACAGTCAGAGGGGATTCACTGGAGGCTTAATCCACGTGTGGACCCTGTAAATGGAGCCTGGCTTCCCATGTCATGCATAGCCTTCGGCAAACCAAGTGTTCACAAGTTAAGGTCTGATACCCTTCTCTCCCATGGATTTGGATTACATTATTTACAATCCTTGGATCACACAGACTGGTGTGTTCATTCCCTATGGACTTAGTTGATGCCATGATTGAAGACGAGCTTGTCAGACCCCAGATGCTATTCCTTCTGAGAACTGGGCACTATCTAAGTTCTTTAGCACACTTTGCTATGTACTCAGATCCTCAGTGATCTCTTCTTGAAGGTATTTGTCTCAGTTCTTAACATTTTAATACGAAATAGTTTATGCTTCCCACTTGACTAGAGAAGAGTGTAGAAACACTTGAGTCTGACTTCCAGATCATTGAGAATGTGTTGGCCTACTACCCCAGGGTCAGCAGTACAGGAACACCAGCCACTCCACAGGAGAAAGATAAGCCGCTCTACAAAGAGTTATCATCCTTGCAGTTATGCCCTGTGCTATCAGGTCGCTAGGAACCAGAATTCGTTCAGTGGCAGTGAGTTTGCTTGTTTTAATTAGTTTTTTGGTTTGGGGTTTGATTTTTTTAGTTTTGAGTCTCCTATACCTCCCCTGAACTTGAGCCAAGCCATGTCCTTAGTTTCTCTGTGTTACTATTTTGATGGAACAGTGCCCTATGCCTGGAATCCTTCATGTCCCCACTTTCAATCTTGGATATTTTAGATCTTGAGTTTAAATGGCTGATTTATGACTATCTCCTAAATCATCTGCAAATACCACCCAGCTGGAAATAGCCTCCGAAGTATTTGAATCCCTTTCTCTTTCGTGGGGAAACAAAATCAGCTTAATATTTAATTAAAATAGTAATGATAGATTGTTGCAGTCATATTCTGATCCCCTTAAAACTGGAGCTGTATATGATTCTTTATATTAACCTCAATGATGAATATAGTGTGTGATATACAAGAACTCTATAAACTTTTGTGAAATTAATGGACTGTTCCGAGTCCTTTCTATAAACTGCAGTGAAGACAAAAGAGTTTGTCAAGAGAGTCAAAAGTAGCTCTTTCAGGAACGTGAATAAATCTGGAACAATGGTAGTTCATAACCTAATTTTGACTGAGAAAAGACAAAGCCAGAAAGGGTTTTCACCCTTACTGTGTACCTTTGGAGGCAGGCATCAGGTGCATTTTGAGAGCCTGGGTCTTGCTCAGGGTTGTTTTGGTGATCTTCTTTTTCCTGCCCTCCCCCACTCCACTCACTTTTTGCAATGTTCTTAAAAAGTTGAGAATGGTTTATCTTAGCATTTGTAAGTTTATTTGTGGATGCCATTGTGAAGCTCGTCATGTCAGTTTTATGAGCAGTCTGAGCCCATTGTCCTCAGAAAAGGAAAATCATTAACATTGATTTGTTTTGTTACCCAATTGTTTAAATTATAATAACTCCCCATCGTGGCTTTTTTTTTTTAGGTACAGCTGTGTTTATGGATTAAGATCTACTGACTCAAATATTTACAATGTTCCAGAAATTACGAGAACATACAGTGTCAGGAATTTTCCATAGGCTGCTCCTTTGGGCTGGAGAGGGTTTCTGTTAAACTTGAAGAGAAGGCTTAAGGAAAATTTCAAAGGGCACCAGTAGGTCTAAGTGACTGAACTCCCAGACAGGCACCAAATGGACTAACTCTCAAAAAGGAAAAACATTTGATAAAACGGCTATAATAACATGAAATCCACGGTTCATTCATTTAAAGAAGTCATAGAAGATGTGAGACTGGACAAACTCTCTCAGCTTCTAAGATGTAATTTATTAGTATCTTCCTGGGAGGTAGCTCAAGGTTTTGAGCCTTTCCACTCCATGATTGTTGCCCTGCTTGCCAAACAGATTTCAGGTGAGGGAGAAAATTCAGAGCAGAGGCAGAGAAATGTGTGAATGGAAGAAGTGAATTTATTGAAGGGTATACTTTGGGAAAGAACTCCAAAAGGCCCTGAGCTGGTCCAATGGTCTGGTGGGATGTAGAGACAGACCTTTTACTCTACAAATGGAAGACCTCCCACTATTGGCTGGGTTTCTGGTGAGTCTGCTGCGATCGACTGGTTCTCTGTGGTGTACCTCCTCTCTCCTGGTATGTGGGTCCCTGCACCCCAGACTTCATGTTATGACCTTTTTCCTGGACCCAAATCCCAAGAGTCTATTCAATCATAGTAAGGGTTGTGTGAAAAATCCTGTCTTTCCCTACCCAGTCTTTTTATTTTCTTCAAGTCCCTGCCAGTGATGTGGAACTGTGTCTTCTCTGCCAGTGGGGGAAACATCTCCATTTCTCTTTTTTGTTACAATTCTTGTCATTGTTACCTCTTTTCCCTTTGCCTATTTCTTTCTAGCAAACAAGTGTAACTTTATTTTTTCTCTATTCCTTGAAAATGCCTCTGCCTTGAAAGAGTTAAAGTTCAACCAGCCTGTGGTGGAAACAAAGCACCAATGTTGCTAGCAGAAAAGGGGTCTGCGACAGCCTTACTCTGTTTCAGCCAAAGACTGAATCCACCAGGTAGATTTGAGAAAGACTAAATTCATTTCTTCAAGCACTGATAGAGAAAAACAGGGGGTTTGCCATCTCCAAATTGCTTCCAAAATCCAGTAAAAGTCAAGCAAGTTACCTACTATAAACTATGTGACAAAAGTTAAGTTTGTACAAGGATCACAGGAAGAGATTACAGATTTTTACAATGGTCACAGGATGTAATTCATACTCTAAGAAAGCCCTGGTTTTGCAACGATCATTAGGAAATTGTCTATGTGATGTAGTGGTTAAGCATTGGGCTGTGATCTTCATGGTCAGCAGTTCAAAACCACCGGAGGCTCCACAGGAGAAAGACTGGGCTCCCATAAACAGTGCCGCTCTCAGAAGCCCACAGGGGAGACAATTCTGTAAATCAGCATTGACTTGATGGCAGTGAGTTATATCTCTCCAAGGGCCATTAAGCCACCATGCCCAGAAACTCCTTGGATCCTTGTTTATCTAAATTGGAGGATTCTTTCATACCTGGCCTTACCAGATCCCCTCCCTTAAGGCCTCTGAATGGGGATGCTCCATGTCTGGCTATTTAGCCTAATGGCCTTAATAGCCTTTTTCCTAAATGAGGGCATCGCTACTGATGAATCTTAAAAGGAATTTTTACTGCAAGGGAGGGGGCTGTTACATTTTGTATTTTTAAGAAACGAATTCTTGAAGTATGTCATATTTCTAGCAGTTCAATTAGTAGCAGGTGAACTCTTTCACTCACTCTGTCACCACCACGTTCTAGCTCTATGACCAGGGACAAATACTTGGTTTCCCTGGATCCTTTGTCCTCGTCTCAGATAAGAATGGAGTTGGGGAACCATAAAAAGGTGGCATGATGTTCTGTATGTGCAGATATTCAGTGATAAACAATGGCTTCCTTTGCCTAGAGCCATATTTTGTCCTTGGAAACTTGGCTTAAGAGTGGGAAGTTTCCCAGAAGGAACTTGTAAAAAGACAGGAACAATACTGTCTGGAGAATATGAAAGCCTGGATTTCAGTTTGTCTGTGCACTGACTTTACCATAAGCTTTAGTTAATCCACTTGCCCCTTTCTTAATCTCATCATGGAGTTGCCTCCTTCTTCTGCTCAGCTGCAGGCTTCCTGTCAGCCAAGGTCATGCCTTCTTTGACCTTGTGTGCTGTGGCGCAGAGCCACATCAGTGCCAAGGCCTTAAGTGAGGGTAGTTTGGAGAAGAAAGTAAGGGGAGGGAAAGAAGCTGAAGGAAGCAAAAGGAGGAAGGATTGAAACAAATCTGCAACTCTGGAATTACCAACTTGTCACACCTGATTAAGACGGTTATTTGGCGATTTAAGGGGAAAAACACATGGTGCTCGATGAAAGAATGATTTGCAAATGTACTCCACTGTATTCTACAGTTTGTGGAACATTTTTATATGAATTATCTAACTTGATTCTCCCAAGGACACATAACTAACTTGGACAAAGATCATCACTCCCACTAGATGGTTCATCCAATACTACTTAGACCGTTGAAATGAGTCACCCAGGGTTCCAGGGGCAAATTTTGGTTTGGGACCAGGTTCTCTATTTTCTAACTTCAAATGCAGCATTCTTAATAACACACCATGCAAGTTAGATGAGCTTCTGGTTTATGAAAAGTAAAGACAAATTTGAACTTATTTAAAATGATAAGACAAACCAGTAAGCTAGTCAAAAGAACTAGTCTTTAAGGTATTGATATTCCAGAAAAGGAAATACATTCATATAGGAATTTCAAAAATAATTAGCAATATGTAATGTTTGTCGTAAAATGCTAGATACATGGCAATTATTATTACTAATTGTGATATTTTGCTAGAAGGTATAGAATAAGGGATTTGAATTCAGATACACCTGCTTTTCAATACCAGCTAAGCTACGCATTGGTTCTGTGACCCTGAATTAGGTGAACTGTGGGTCTTAGTTTTGTAATCTGGCAATGGAGTTAAAGATACTTGCCTCAGAGAGAAGTCATGATGGACAACAATGATAATCTCTGCCAAGTGCAGTGCGTGCTACTAAGCTGGCTGCTACTGAGAGAGAAACAATGTCTTTGGGTACCTTCTTGCATTTGTAGGGTGCATTTAGGTTTTGTTCTGTCACGCTGTCATTCTAGGTGAGAGTTGGCATCCTCTCCAGAGCCATATAACAACAAGCATAATCCTCACCTGACAACAGCCATAATCCCTAAGAATGCTGAAACACGGGCAATTCCCCTGCCTGGGAACATTCTGTACCTGGCAGTAGGTACGGGTTTAGAAGGTAGCAGTGGAGGCTTGTTAAACTCTGCTTCTACCAAGCACTTCATCTTGCTGGAGACACCCTCATCCAGCAGTCCCTGCCAAGATTCTAGCCTCTGGCTCTGCCCCACTTTTGCATTAACCCAAGTTTTTCTCTGATATTTTGTTTAAAGTGGCACTTGAATATAAAGAGGGTTTTGCTCATTTCTCTATTTCTGTAGTCAGCTATTCATTTTACCAAAATATCTCGACTGCGCCCTTGTGTCTGTTTTCTGATTGTACTTTTTCATGAAGAATTTAAGACAAGGGCCATTGAACCCTGAGCCTTCACAGCTGAGACCTAAAAGATAGCTTGGCTAAAGGTAAGGTTGCACACTTACATACATGAAAGCTCTGACTCTGAAGTTTTAAAATCTGTATCATGAATTTAAGAAAGCCATTTTATCTCTTTCAACCTTAAGTCTATTGTACAATAAAAAGAGGCAGCCACTTGTTCGAATGGTTCCTAAAAAGATAATAGAAGAACTATACAGAAAGCACCTGCATCTAGTAAACAGCTATCGTGTACACTTTCCTCCTTTACATAACATTTTGGAGGAAAAGAAGTGTGAACATATGAAAGGAGATGAAGAGAAGCCTTCTGAGCTGCCTAAGCACATTTTCTCTCATCGCTTGATGCAGTGCATTCTTCTAGGATGAATGACCGGAAGAGCATCCTAAAGGTCCTTATTGCATCTTCTACTGCTTTGCCTTCCAACATATCTACAAAAATAAATGCATCAACTAAGATAAACATTGTAAAGTGGATACATTCTGAGGATCGTCCGCCTTAGAAGCCAGGGTGGTGACACTGTACCCATGCTGATGCTCTTGGTAGTTGCCCTGAAATCGGTTCTGACTCAGATCCACCCTGTGCAACACAGAATAGTAACTGCTCAGTACCGTCCCATTATCACAATCGTTGTTACCTTTGAGCCTCTATTTGCAGCCACTGTTTCAGCCCAACTGGTCAAGGGTCTTCCTTTTGTTCAATGATTCTCCACTTTACCAGCCTTGATGTCCTTTTCCAGGGACTGGTCTTTCCTGATACCATGTCTAAATTACATGAGACAAAGTGTTACCACCTTTACTTCTCAGGAATAGTCTGACTGTGCTTCTTTCAAGACAGATTTCTTTGCTTTCTGGTAGACCATGGTACTTCCAATATTTTTGCCAACACCATAATTCAATTGCATCAATTCTTCTTCAGCCTTTCCTGATTGAATGTCTCATTTTCAAACACATAGGAAGAGATTGAAAATCCCATGGTTTGGGTCAGGTGTACATTAGTCTTCCAGGTAGGTAGCATCCTTGTATGCCTGTATACAGAGTGGCATCCTATTATGTATACAGACCTGTTTTTAAGGCAGAATCAACATAGAAAAGTTGAAAGAGGAAATTAAAGGGAAGTTAAATAATTATTCCCCAAAAGTGTCTCTGACATAATCCCTGGAGTCTCTGAATGTATTACATTACATGGAAAAAGAGGTTTGAAAATAGAAGTAAGTTTAATGATTTTAAAATATAGCAATTACACTGCTTTATCGAGGTGAGGAACCCCGGTGGAGTAGTGGATTGCACTTTAAGCTGCAATCTGCAAGGTTATCAATTCAAAACCAAAGATGAGGCCTTCTAAACCCGCAGAGTTACTGTCTCAGAAACCCACCGGGGCATTTCTGCCCTGTCCTATAATGTGGCTTTGAGTCAGAATTGACTCAATGACAGTGAGTTTTTTATTTTTGGTTTTGCAATCTAGGTGACTTCTAACTAGAAGCAGGGGGATTTCTCGAGCTGGCAGCAAAGGGCTAGGCCAGAAATCAGAGATTCTGAATGACAAGGCTCCCCAGCACTCTTGGTCAGTCCGAGGACGACAAGGTCCAGCAAGAGTCCTTAGGACCTGAAGGTGGCTCTCAGCTGACTGCCAGGAAGGAATGGGGCTGAAGTACAGCAACAGCAAGGCAGTCAATTCTGCCAATAACCTGAATTAAATTCAAAGTAGATTTTTTTTCACCCCCTCAGGGTCTTAAGAACCCAGAATAGCTGACACCTTGATTTTAGCCTTCTAAAACTTAGAACAAACTAGCTCAGTCCACACAGGTTTCTAACCTACATGAAAATAAATAATAAGAAAACCTATAAGCACATGCAACATAGAGAAAATGTGTATTGTTTTAGTGCCCTACGTTTATACTCATTTTCTATGGAAGCAATAGAAAACTCATACCAAAGCACCAGCTGTGTTATTGGTTTGATTCTGACTCATGGACACCATGTTTGTACAGTATAATTGTGCTCCATCAGACTTTCAATGACTTCATTTTCAAAAGTAGATCATCTGGTCTTGTGGTGAACTCAAACTTCCAATCTTTCAGTTAGCAATCAAATGCATTGAACAATTTGCACCGCTCAAGAACTCCTGGTAACTAACACAGAGTATATATGTGTGTGTGTATAAATGTAATTTATACATAAATATAACTTTCTCATAATATAAATACAACTTTCTAATATATATAAGAAAGTTTTCATAGAAAATATTAGCATAATGCATTGTTTGACTGTTTACAAAAATAGTTATGTGTTTTCTCATAAAATTGTGCATATTATACATCATCTCTTCATATCAGAATGGTTCACACATCTGAGCTTTTGCTATACTTCCAGCAAATAGTTGTTATTTCCTATGAAGAAAAGCATGATGTCTACCCTGCTTATATGATGGCTTCCCAGACAGTGTTAGAACCACGGACTGTGGAACTTCAAGACTGGATTTATCATAAGTTCTCACAAGTTTAGGTGTAGTCCTTGACTAGTAACATGTTATCACCTGGGAGCTTGTTTGAACTGCATAATCCCAGACTGCAACCCAGGACTAATAGATCAAAAGCTTCAATTTCACAAGATTCCCAAGTCATATGTGTGCAAGTGAACATTTGAGAGTTCTGGACTATGATAGGTGAGTTAGTTAATTGTGCCAACCTGGCCGATAAACACATGTGGGGCTAATTGAAAGGCGGAGGGGTAAATGGCTGGTGAGCCTCGCCTTTCT
The DNA here is from genome assembly GCF_000313985.2 of Echinops telfairi. Lineage (NCBI taxonomy): Eukaryota > Metazoa > Chordata > Mammalia > Afrosoricida > Tenrecidae > Echinops > Echinops telfairi. The sequence continues at coordinate 19,112,530 of NW_022111310.1, forward strand.
AGCTCTTGGGTCTCTTGCTTTGTGATGGTCGCACCAGGGTGCAGCTGCCTTAGCAGTTCCCTGCTTCAGCTTGCAA
>NW_022111310.1:19113419-19236212 GCF_000313985.2 Echinops telfairi
GGGTCTCTGCATGGCTTCTCCAGCACCCAGGGCTGCATCAGGGTGGGTCCATGTGTCTTGTCAGCTGCTATGTCTCCCAGGGTGTGAGCAGAGAGTCTCCCTCCTCCAAGGAGGAAATACCGGAATTCCCAGGATCCTTAGGGGAAGGCTGTGTCCACACAGAAGCCTCATTGGCTATGACCTGATTGACAGGCTAGATTCTGCCCCTTCACACTTAATCCTGGAATGAACGATTATATAACTACCAAAATTTACATCTCCCATCTTTATGAATTCCTATTACAGCTTGATGTGCCTTGCAAAAAACGTTGAAAAATTTTTTTTCCTGAGAGTGACGAAGAAATTGGTGACTTTCGATGGGCAATTGTCACGGTCAGATTTATATTTTTTAAAAAGCCACCAGAAAACGGTGGAGAAGGTTTCGGCAGGTTGGCAAGATGCAGGAAACTCAGCCAGGCTGCTAAGCTGAAAGTCAAGATGGATGCCAAAACCAGGACAGTAGCATATGGATAGAAAGAATTAAACAGAATAGAGATATAAATGGGAGAACAGCTGGACTTTCTATTCCCATAGAGAGTTACAGTCTCAGAAACTCACACGGTCCATTCTACCTTGTCCTATGGGGTTGCTATGAGCTGGTATTGACTCGATGGCAGTGAGTTGTTTTGGAGAGATATAAATGGTGCTTCCAAAAGTTTATGAAAATATTCATTATCTTTAAATTCCATTTGACACAAACATTTCGAAGTGCTCTCATGTGTGAATTTATTCAAACTTTATACTGAGAGGAATATGAAAAATCAGAAAGGAACTGGGTGAGAGGAATGATGGAGAAGTGGGAGTCAATGATGGCCCAGAGTATTAGGGTGTGGGTGACTGGGTAGGTGAGGGGATGGAACTAAATCCAACCCATAGCATCTACTGGCTTTTGCTGACATTGATGCAATGCCAGACCTGGAAGAGGATGAACATCCTGAGCTGATAGGCCTCTTGAGCTGTACTTGATTTCCATTTGAAATATGAACCTGGCATGTCCACCTGGTGTTTCTGAACATTCCTTTTGGGCTCCTTTTTTTCATCAGTTTGCCCTTGCTTTGCTCATCCAAAAATACTATCTAATGATATATGAATTCCCCCGGATCTCCTGCTGTCTTCCAGTTACCAATAACTACGTTCACCAGCATTTTAAGCATTAAACAGAGAGTGAGAGAGAGAATGAGAAAGTGAAAGAGACATGGATCAATTCATCAATGTGTCTAAACGAGACCTTTATATGACAAAATGTGTGTGTCCAGCGGCTAGGGCTCTGCTTTTTTAATACCAGTGACCTTGATCCTGGATTTCCCTGAGAGTAAACGTCCCATCCCATAGCAAATGTCTAGAATCCTCTAGCCTCCTTACCTTTTACAAGTCCTTGGCCAGTTTTGCCACTTCTGTCAACCCTCACAGTCTTGGTAGTGGTGGATATTTCCCCCCATTGTGCTGGGAGCTCCCCTAGTTTGTTCAAGTAGCACTGGGGAGAGGAGAAACCTAGGGCTGAATACCTGGTTATTTCACCACCCAAGGTTCAGCTGAATGACATGTTCGTAGTAAAACTCTCACTAACTTCCCTTCCTGCCTCAACGTTTGACTCAGGCAGAGTTAACAGTGTCCTGCTTTCTAAAACACACTTGTGCTTTCCCTGTAGAGGGACGACATATATACATTAACCTAACAGCTGGCAACAAAATTCCTCTAGGGTGGAAAATAACTTGTTTATCAAAGTATCTTGATTAGCTCCTTCCGGTGGAAGGGAGGATCCTGAGGGTATAGTTACAAAGAGGTAATTAAAGAGATTCATGAATCACTCAATATAGGAAAACTAGTGGAATTAAGAAATAGAAGAAAACAGAAAAGTGAGCGTGAATGAGCAGCAGCGTCAAAGGGTAGGGTTTGAATCCTGGGCCCGTTTGGTGTTTGACCTGAGGTTATTAGAACACCAATCAGTGATGGTGGGACTGCAATCCCTCCTTCTTCCTGGATGAGTAAGCTCATGAGAGGGCTTCATGGAAATGAGACTGTGAATGTGAACATGCAGATACATTTATAGACACAACAACAACTCAGCCACTTGCATATAGCTTTTGCTAGCACAGCCTTGACTTAGGAATAGGCAACAGAAGAGTCTGAACATCTAACATAAGCATATAAACACTTAGCCCAATAACAGTATATAACTATGATTTACAGAGCTTGCACTCAGTGCCAGACACTTATTACAGGGTTTACCCATACGTCATGTCTTGTAAGATTTTTTTTAAAAACTTGCCTATTTCCTTTTTTTTTATAATAAAATTGAGGTTTGGAAAGGATACATGGATGGCAAAGATCTTTGAAGTAAAATGTGGTGCAGTTTGCACTAGAACGTTGATTAAAACACACACACACACCCTCCCCACCCCTGCATGTTTTAAACCAAATGATCTTAATCCAAAGCATCTCCTTTTTGAATAACCAAAACCAGTTGTGAGGTCAGCTCTGACTCCTAGTAACTGCATGTGAGTCAGGGGAGAACTGTGCTCCAAAAATCCTTCAAAGGATGTTTTTTTGGAAGTACAGTTCTAGTCTTTTCTTCCAATGAGTCTCTGGGTGGATTCAAACCTTTAACCTTTGGATTAGCAGATGAGTGCATTAACCATTTGCGCCACCCAGGGACTCCCTGGATACACAAACAAACAAAAAACAAACTGTTGGGCTTGGTTTTATTCTAACTCACAGTGGCCCTATAGGATGGAGTAGAACTGCTCCATATGTTTCCCAAGGGTATAATCTTTATGGAAGCAAACTGCCTTATCTTTGTCTCACGGAGGAACTGGTAGGTTCCCAATATTAACAGCCTTTCTTTGAGAAGCTGGGTGCTTAACGATTGTGCTATTTTTGATAACTAACCTAATAGTTCTTAGAAGTAAAGTGGCTCTAGTTTAGATATAAAAAGAGTCCCTCAAGGTGTTTGTCTGTTGAGGGGAGGGGAGGGTGGGGGAGGGGTGGGGGGACTGACCTCCAGGGAGAGGAAGGAGAAAGTGAGGATGCTTTGGGGGACATGAGGTGGGGCATAACTTTAGTGGAGTGCAGCAGGTGGGCAAAATTAAACTAGGGCATCTGGGGGTATCCCAGGAACCTAGGTCGGGGGGACACTGGATCCTGGATCTTCAGTGTGTATGGCATGCTCCACAGGCTGTATTGGTGAGAGCCCACATGGAAAATACACTGGGTGAACTGAACTCTACCTCCAATACATTTGGAGCCTGAGGACGTAGGTCAGAAAATGCATGGTGTCTGAGGGAGTAGAAGACAGCTGTCCCAAGAGTGGTGTACAGTACTGTTGGTTGGCGGACAAACAAGGTCTAGCTACATAAATGACACATAGGCTGTATTAAGATATGTATTATTCCAACAATCTTCTGACAGTCATTTTGCTATACTTTGCTTAAGCCTGTTAATATGGGAGTGTCTCATAAGTATGTCACCATTGGGGGTTACCTCTTGAAGCTGTGTTATTAGTTTCTCTGTTTTTTGGTAAATGAAACCTAGAGATGTTGAGCCTCTAGGGAAAGCAAATACAACTAGAGTTTCAGGGAAGGGGAGAAAGAGAGGTGGGGGAGATGGTGTCATAGGAGTACAGGAAAGAAAAGTATGTTTGAGGACTGATTATGGAAGCACTTGTAGAATTCTGTTCGACGTGATAGACCTATGGAATGATATCACATATGTATTAGCTTCCAAGATTTTTTTTATTTTTGGTATTTGAAGCCCAGGATTAATGAGCCAACGGGGACAGCAAGTAGAATAAGGGGTTTGGCTACAGTGAAGGGGGCTCCCACTGTCATCTGTCACCTTCTGTACTGTGGATTCTCACAACTTAGGCTCTGATACTATCCCTTCTTTCAACTTCAGATTATATGAATTCCAATCCTTCACGGTCTGATGATGGTGTGCTTCTTCCATGTGGACTTAGTTGACATCTCTCTTAGATGACTGATTGTTTGAAGACAAGCCTTTAAGACCCCAGATGCTTTTTTTAATCTAACAGCTGGGTAATATCTAGATCAGTGGCTCTCAACCTTCCTAATACCATCACCCTTTAATACAGTTCCTCATGCTTTGGTGCCCCCAACCATAACATTATTTTTGTTGCTACCTTATAACTGTAATTTTGCTACTGCTATGAATTGCAATGCAAATATATGATATGCCGGATACATTTTCATTGTTACAAATGGAACATAATTAAAGTGTAGTGATTGAGGTAGTGAGGTTATTGTGCCAACGTGGTCGATAAATACACGTGGGATTAATTGGAGGGCGGAGAGATAATAAATGGCTCAGCGAGCCTCACCTTTCTTGTTTCTTGCTCTGTGATCATCAGACCAGTGTTTGGCTGCCTTGCTTATTCTATACCTCAATTTGCAGGCTAAACTACATGTGGGACACCTAACCCGTGGATCGTGTCACTGTAATTTGAGGCTCCTTCAAGACCTGTTATGCCACACCATTGGGATTTACATCTCTTAAACTGGGGACTGTCAGACCCTGTCATCTGGCTGACTGTTGTGACCTGTCTTGCTGTTTGCTGTCTGTGCCTGGATAACCTGAATTGCTCTACAGAGGACTACCCAGTGGCCTTCAAGACTTGAAGGACTGCCAGTGTTTCACAACGATCTCACGGGAGTGAGTTACACTGAGTCATTTGTACTGCTCTATAATTTAATTAACTATTTATTTCTTATGTTATATATCTATCTATCTGTATAAATATACATAAAATTATTAGCATTTTGGTTTGGTTTTGCTAGAGAACCCTGTCTAACACATTTGGTACCAGCAGTGCTTCTAGAGAAATAAAATCGTAAATATGGGCTTCTTAAATTGGCTCTCCAGCCTGATTAGTCTTAACAGCACTAATAATGCCACTTCTATGCCCAAAAGCATGGATAAGTCTGCTACTCTTACCAATCCATGGTGTGAAATAGCAAAGCTAATATCTGCAGAATAACCACTGATAGATGAGGTTCTGGTTAAAGGAGAGACTATGAGTGATTGTATATTTGATATTTTCCGGGAGTTTTGTAAGGATGGCAAGTATAGGGAAGCTGGTTGGCTGGTCCTTCTTACAATGGAAAGTGTGGTTAAGGAGAGGGATGGTCTCAGAGCCTCAGAAGCGCACCTCAGGTGCTGACTAACAGATTTGAAAGCTTCTGTCTGTGCTACAAAGGAGAGCCTTTTCTCCTCTAGTAATAGAGCTGACATTGCTGAGAACCAGGTCCAGAGTCTTATTATGTGAGTGGCTGAATTACAACGTAATTGCTGAATTGCAGATCTAGAGCAGTGTTTGATACCAAAGTGAGGGCTTTGATGGGGAAAAGTTGGCATCCTGAAACATGGAATGGGAACATATAGGCTGATGATCCAGAAGAGGAGGATATTGAGCCCCTAGAAACAACTGACCCACCCCAGTCAATAGGTCCACCTCTCCAAGCTGAAGGCATTAATTCACTATGAATAAAACCATCCACACCTGAGCAGATTAGCCAAACATCTCAAGCTGAAATGCCATGTGGGGCTGCTTCCATAGCATTGCCTGATGGCGAAGCCTTACAAGATATTTCGGAGAGCACCCAGGAAACACCTTCACCACCCATTATTTCCTCTAGACCTATAACTAAAATTAAGTCTCAGAAAGCTCCTAAAGGTGAGGTTGAGCTGATTACCCAAGAAGAAGCACGCTATACTCACAAAGATCTGCTCAAGTTTTCAAATATGTACAAGCAGAAGCCTGGGGAATATCCCTGGGGATGGTTACTAAGGGTGTGGGATTTTGGTGCACAAAATGTAAAATAGACTGGTCTGAGTTTCTGGATTTAAGCACAGATTCTTCTTTCAATGTCTCAGTAAAGGAGGCTAAGATAAGATCTAAGTCTTTTTTGGTTGGTTCGCTGAAGCATGAACTGACAGATAGCCTAGATTAGACCAACTTGAAGCACCTGACCTAGCTTGGTCCACTGTAAAAGAGGGCATCCAAAAGCTCAGGGAAATTGGTATGCTGGAATGGATCTATCAGGATATTTCCATAGACCCAAAAAGGTGTGTCCTGAGGACATACCCTTTACCACAACCATAAGGAACAAGTTTGTGAAGTGGGTCCCAGAATCTCTGAAGACTCTTGTAATTGCTATTTTATGTGCACCAGGATTAACAGGGGGCACTGCCCTAAGCGAACCGGACATTTGCCCACAATGGGGCTGATTGTGTCCCGTGGTGGTAGAGGACAGATTAGCACTGAATCAACAGATGCAGGGTGGGCGTGGTTATAATAGACAACAAGTTTTCCATAGTAATCAAAGCAACCTGTCTCATGTGGAATTATGGCTACTTAGCCACGGTGTCCCTGAGGAGTGAAATACATGGGAAACCTACTAAATATTTACATAATCTATGCAGGCAGAAGAATAGTAGATCGGGTGAACAGCAGAATAGACAGTCATGATCACTCAATCAATTCCCAGACCTCACAACCACTTAAATAAGGGGAAGGCCGGGTCCCTTTGAAGGATGACCCTGCTATATCACCGAAGGTCTATACTGTTAGTCTTTCTTCTAGCCTTCCCCAAAGGGACCTGCAGCCTTTCACAAGAGTGACTGTTCACTGGGGAACAGGAAATAATCAAACATTTGGGGGATTAATGGACACTGGCTCAGAACTGACACTAATTCCAGGAGACCCAAAGTGTTTCGAAGGCCCACCAGTCAGAGTGTGGCTTATGGAGGTCAAGTTATCAATGGAGGTTTAGCTCAGGTACCCCAGACCCATCCTGTAGTTATTTCCCCAGTCCCAGAATGCATCATTGGAATAGACATACTTAGTAACTGGCAGAACCCCATATTGGATCCCTGAAATGTGGAATAAGGGCTATCATGTTTGGAAAGGCAAGTGGACACCATTAGAACTGCCATTGCCTAGGTACATAGTGAACCAAAAGCAGTACCGCATTCCTGGAGGGATTGCAGTGATCTGCCACCATCAAAGACTTGAAAGATGCAGGAGTGGTGATTTCTAGCACATTCCTATTTAATTTACCTATTTGGCCTGTAAAGAAGACAAATAGATACTGGAGAATGACAGTGGATTTTCGTAAACTTAACCAGGTGGTGACTCCAATTGCAGCTGCTGTTTCAGATGTGATTTCATTGCTTGAGCAAATTAATACTTCTCCTGATACTTGGTATGCAGCTATTGATCTGGCTAATGCCTTCCTCTCAATACCAGCCTCCAAGGACCACCAGAAGCAGTGTTCCTTCAGCTGGCAGGAGCAACAATACACTTTCACAACTCTCCCCCAGGGGTACATCAACTCTTCTGCCCTATGCCATGATTTAGTCTGAAGGGACCTTGATCACCAGTCTATTCCACAAAGTGTCACACTGGTCCATTATATCGATGACTTTATGCTGATTGGACCCACTAAGGAGGATGTATCAAAACTCTAGATTCATTGGTGCAATATCTTCGTACAAGTGTTTGGAAAATTAACCCAATGAAGATTCAGGCACGCTCCACCTCAGTAAAATTTCTAGGGTGTGGGGCATGTCGAAATATTCCTACTAAAGTGAAGAATAAGCTATTGCATTTGTCTCCCATCCCCAGCGACTAAAAAGGAGGCACAACGCCTAATAGGCCTCTTCACAGATTTTGGAGGCAACATTTCCCTCACTTGGGTGCTCTACTTCAACCTGTTTATCACATAACACAAAAGGCCTCCAATTTTGAGTGGGGCCCAGAACAAGAAAAGGCTCTGCAACAGGTTCAGGCTACCGTGCAAGCTGCTTTGCCACTGGGACCATATGATCCAGCTGACCCGATGGTGCAAGTGGTGTCAGTTGTAGACAAAGATGCAATGTGGAGTCTTTGGCAGACCCCTATTGGTGAATCACAGGGTAGACCATTGGGATTTTGGAGTAAAGTCCTGCCATCCTCTACAGACAACTACTCCCCCTTTGAAAAACAGCTGTTGGCCTGTTACTGGGCCGTGGTGGAGACTGAACGCCTCACCATGGGCCACCCAGTCACGATGAGGCCTGAACTACCCATCATGAACTGGATATTGTCTGACCCACATAATCATAAAGTTGAATGTGCCCAGCAACACTCCATTGTTAAATGGAAGTGGTATATATGAGATCGGGCCAAAGCAGGACCTGAAGGGACAAGTAAGCTGCATGAAGAAGTGGCCCAAATGCCCACAGTCTCCACTCCTGTCACATTACCTTCTTTCTCCCATTCTGCACCTATGACCTCCTGGGGAGTTCCTTATACTTTAACTGAAGACTAAAAAATGTCATGCTTGGTTTACAGATGGCTCTGCACAATATGCAGGTGCCACTCATAAGTGGACAGCAGCAGCACTATAGCCCCCTTTCTGGGATCTCCCTAAAGAACAGTGGTGAAGGGAAATCTTCCCAATGGGTAGAACGTTGAGCAGTACACCTGGCCATTCACTTTGCCTACAAGGAAAAATTGCCAGATGTGAGACTGTATACTGATTCATGGGCTGTGGCTAATGGCTTGGCTGGATGGTCAGGGAATTGGAGAACATGATTGGAAAATTGTTGACAAGGAGGTTTGGGGAAGAGGTATGTGGATAGACCTCTCTGAATGGGCCAAGAAAGTAAAAGTAATTGTATCTCATGTGAACGCTCACCAAAGGGTTACCTCTAAAGAGGAGGCTTTAACATTCAAGTGGATAAGATGACATGCACTGTGGAGACTGGTCCTCCTCTTTCCCCTGTCACTCCTGTTATCGCCCAATGGGCACATGAACAAAGTTGACATGTTGGGAGGGATGGAGGTTATGCATGGGTACAGCAACATGGACTTCCACTCACCAAGGCTGACTTGGCCACTGCCACTGCTGAGTGCCCCATTTGCCAGCAGCAGAAACCAACATTAAGTCCAAGATATGGGACCATTCCTCCGGGAGATCAACCAGCAACTTGGTGGCAAGTTGATTACATAGGACCACTTCCATCATGGAGGGGGCAGTATTTAGTTCTTAATGGAATAGACACCTACTCTGGATATGGATTTGCCTTCCCTGCATGCAATGATTCTGCCAAAACTACTATTCGTGGACTTAAAGAATGCCTCATCCACCAGCATGGCATCCCACATAGCATTGCTTCAGATCAAGGAGCTCACTTCACAGTAAATGCACAGTGTGGCAATGGGCTCATGCCCATGGAATCCACTGGTCGTATCATGTTCCTCATCATCCTGAAGGTGCTGGATTGATAGAACAATGGAATGGGCTCCTAAAGACACAATTACGGGGCCAACTAGATGGCAACAACTTGTGGGGCTGGGACAATGTTCTCCAGGAAGCTGTATATACTCCAAACCATCAGCCAATATATGGTGCTGTGTCTCCAATAGCCAGGAACCCAGGGGTGGAAGCTGGAGTGGCACCACTCACTATTACTCCTAGTGATCCACTTGCAGCATTTTTGCTTCCTGTCCCAGCAACCCTATGTGATTCAGACCTGGAGGTCCTGGTCCTGAAGGAAGAAACTCTCCCACCTGGAAACACAGTACGGATTCCACTGAACTGGCAGCTGAGAATGCCCCATGGCCACTTTGGGCTTCTCATGCCTTTGTATCAACAGGTCAGGAATGGTGTCACTGTACTTAGTGGCGTGATTGATCCTGATTACCAAAGAGAAATTGGACTGGTGCTACATAATGGAGGTAAAGAAGAATATGTCTGGAATCTAGGAGATACCATAGGCCGACTCTTAGTCCTACCATGCCCTGTGATTAAACTACATGGTAAGTTACAGCAACCCAATCCTGACAGGCTGTATAATGACCCATACCCCTCGGGGATGAAGGTCTGGGTCACCCCACCAGGCAAAAAACTGCAGCCAGCTGAGGTGCTTGCTGAGGGTAAAGGGAATACAGAATGGGTAGTAGAAGAAGGTAGTTCTACCTATCAGGTATGACCACATGATCAATTGGAAAAGCGAGGTTTGTAATTGTCAGTGTATTTTCTTTGTATGTGCTTATTGAATATCTTTCACTTTTTCATGTACGATATATCAGATACAATTTGACTCAGTGCGTTTTCCTTTATATGCATGATAGATGCTTGATATTAAGTATAAGTGTGATTTCATTAATATCCGGAAATTACATATGGCTAAAGAATTGTGTACAGTTGCCAAGTTGGCAAGGGGTGAATTGAGGTAGTTAGTTTATTGTGCCAAACTGGCTGATAAACACATGTGGGATTAATTGAAGGGCAGAGAGATAAATGGCTCAGCAAGGTGAGCCTCACCTTTATTGTCTCTTGCTTTTTGATCATCAGACCAGACCTTGCTTGTTCTGTGCCTCAATTTGCAAGCTACACTACCTGTCATACACCCAACCCATGGACTGTGTCACTGTAATTTGAGGCTCCTTCAAGACCTGTTTTCCCACACCATTGGAATTTACATCTCTTGAGCTGGGGACTGTTGGACCCTGTCATCTGGCTGACTGTTGGTGACCTGCCTTGCTGTTTGCTGCCTGTGCCTGGATACCTGAATTGCTCTATAGAGGATTACCCGGTGGCCCTCAAGACTTGAAGGACTGCCAGTGTTTCACAACTATCCCACGGGAGCGAGTTGCACTGAGACATTTGTACTGCTCTATAATTTAATTAACTATTTATTTCTTATTTTATATATCCATCTATTTGTATAACTATATGTAAAATTATTAGCATTCTGGTTTTGTTTCTCTAGAGAACCCTGTGTAACACAGTGATTAATCACAAAAAATGTAATTATATATTGTGAAATTTTTCTTTCTAATTACAAATAAATGAAATTTTGTCTTGAAGCATGGTGTAGCATGGTTAACAGTCTTCATGCCGGGTACTCATATGTGGGCATATCTGCTTGTGGGCAGACCTGCCTGGGGACCAACAGAGGAGTGGTGTCTCGGTTCCTAAGACCATTGGAAAACATATTTCATAGGGGTGACCTAGGACCATTGGAAATATATTTCCAATGGTCTTAGGAAAATATATTTCCAATGGTCTTAGGTGACCTCAGTGAAAGAGTCATTCGACTTCCAAAGGGGTCACGACCCACAGGTTAAGAACCGCTGATCTAGATTCTTCGCCACATTTTGCTATGTCACCTGGATCTTCTGTGTTCCCTTTCCGAGGGCAAGTATTGAGTGGGGCCATGATGTAAGAACTAATTGTTTTTAAATTTGAGCTATGGTTCAGTGTGAGCCCCAAACCCATTCCTGGATCCATGCTTTTTTTTTTTCCTTTTAATTTGCTGTAACTTGGGAGTGAATACATAAGTTATATCATTCCATAGTTCAATCACATGGGGTAAATAGGAGAAAATATCAAGCAGTCCATGTAGGAAAAGAAAGTTTGGGAATTGATTGTGGTAGCAATTATACAATTCTACTCGATGTGATTGAAATATGGAATGATATATGTCTTAAATCCCAACTTTTGTGCTACCAAAAATGTCTTTAAAATTGTAGGTAGCAACTGTCAGAAGAGCAAACAAATCTGTCTTGGAAGAGGTACAGCCAGAATGCTCTTTAGACAAGAGCATCACTAAACTTTGGACTCATACTTTGTATAAGCTCTCAGGAGGGAGCAATGCTGGGAGCATGCTTGGTAAACTAGAGGGTCAGTGACAAGGAGAGACCATCAATGAGCTGGATTGACACAAGGCTGCCACAATGGCCTCACGCACAGCAATGATTGTAAGAGTGACATTGGATGGAACAGTGTTGAGCTCTGTTATACAGAGGGTTGCTATGAGATGGAATTGACTTGCTGGCACCTAACCACAAAAACAGCCACAGCAACACTGGTGAGGGAACAAAAGAAGTAGATCCATTGACAACCTAAACATGTGATCAGGGAGCTGACTACCAATGACTGAGGATACAAAAACACACACATAGGACAAAGCAAAATGAGAGAAACAGAAATAATCATGAGAAAATTGAGTACTAGGTCAACAGTTGACATTCTCTCTATATTCTGCTATGGCGTGTCACTAAGAGGACAGATAATTCTGGGTTACAAATAGGTAGTTTTATTATATTTCCAATATTTCTGGTTTTTAAGAAAGAATAAAATAATGTCATCCAAAATAATCCAACCCAAGTAGCTACATTTGGCAATGTTGCAATGAAACAACTCTAGTTATGGACTGAGGAGACTCGAGCACCACTTCGGGCCTTCCCCACATTTATCCAGTGACCCAGGGCTGAGCTATTCTGAGTCAGACGTAAGCTTCTCTCTACAGTACAGTACCAAAATATCTGTTTCCAAGAGTCCTATGGAAGGTGAAAATAGTTGACATATGTAACATGCCTGGCACATAGATTTGTGTCAAAAAATGCTATATTGATTCAAATGTAAAGACAATGTTGTCATCCAAATGAGGGGAAAACAATCTCTGGCAATTGGAAAGCTTTGCTAATGTGGAACGGCGCTTGACTCAAAACAGCATGCCCATGAAATATTCACTCCTCAATAAGAAAACAGGAGACTTTCCCACCCTCATACCATCTATTTATCCTTTGTGTGGAGAGCTGTAACGTGTCAGAGACATTAGCTCTGGACCTTCATCTCCTGGCTAGCATCACTATAGAAACAGAAATAGCATTCATCGAAAGCCACAATTACCTCATTTCACTGGCTCATTTGGGGGAGATGAGCCTTCCCTCACACTGACTGCAGAGGGCCAAAAGTCCAGCAAACAGAGCCTTTGCTTGTCCAAGACAGGGCCCTGCAAACAGGGGAGGACATCATGTTCCCCCAGTAGACTGCGACCCTTGGCTGTTTCGAGGGTGTTTTTGTTTTTCAGGCCAGAAACAGTGTCTAAAAACTGCTGGGGATTTCCCAAGCCCATTTGTCAGGCATCCAGCAGCCTTCCTCTGACATCATCTCTGAGTGATGGGGTGCAGAGAGGGGGTCACGCACAAGGCATTCTAGGGGATGCTTCAGCAGGATTACGGGAAGAGGGGGAGCTGGTGCCAGACTAGGCAGAACCAAAGATGCCTTTCGGAAACTATGCCAGTCACGTGGTGGGCAATCCATACGCAGTTCTTGAAGGGAACACAGATGAAATGACTTAACAGTCGGTAAATAACAAGGCTGAAATTTCAACCCAGGCGACCCACTTTCTTATGTGGCCAGGAGTGTGATGTCTGGGGGTATACAGCATTCGGTGGTTCCAGTAAACAAAACAAGCGAGAAGTCCTGCGTAAACTGGGAGGAGTTCATCCCACCTTCAATCCAGAGATAATTGAACCCAAATTTCGTGTCTTTAATCCCAAAACAAAATGTGTCCTCAAGGCATCTTGGATTTAATAAGGAAACAAGACATGAGCCCAGGGAGCTATTAGCAATCGAAAACGCCCACTGACATAATGGTTTACAAATTGGGCCGCTAGCCTCAAAGTCGGCTGTTTGAAACCACCAGCCACTGGGAGGGATACAGACTAGGCTTTCTACTCCTATGAAAAGTTACGGTCTTGGAAATTCACAAGGGCAGTTCTCCTTTGTCCTATAGTAGGACTGTGTTCTACTTTGCTGTGAGTTGGAATCCACTTGCTGGCATTAAGATTTCATGAAAAGATGGAGTCAGCAACCTTGTCATCTACTGTCACCTACTACTATTAAGCCTCCTTTCTAAGAGTCCTCAAATTTTGTTCAAGAAATCCTTGCATTAAGCATGTGCTTCAATTAGCCAATCACGGAAATAGCATTCCCGTAGCCAGTGAATGGTTTATGTGCTATAATTTTGGCCAAGGCACCTGGAGAGGAGGTCGACTGGGTGGATTCATCAAAAAGTTTCCTTGTTTTGAAGACCAGACACATCAACAATAGCTCTCTCCATCCACTGGATATTTTTATATCTTGTGACGTGGAACTCTGGTGACTCTTTTTGATTTATCTAGGGGGTGAAAATTAGACTGGAATATGGGGAAAGATAAAAAGGTCCTGAGCCTTTGATTACCCTTTAAAACTATTAACTAAATTGGCCTTAGAGCCATCTTCCTCAGAATTTGGGAGCAAACACATTGTCTCTCTTATTAAAGCTATCTGAAACAAGGCTTTCTATTAGGCAGTCAAATGCATACTTAATGGATAAAATATTCAAAAGATGATATGCTATTTATCGGAGAGAGGAGAGATGCTCAGTACATGATGGGCCCGGGAAAGGCTTCGAGAATTGTCTATCATTTTAATTAAGCCGTGAAGGAAAGGTATATCTTCAATAGATTAGATCTATTGGCACTGGCACAATTTAGCTGTGTGATTTGAGAAAATTGCCTATTTTCTTTTTATTTCAGTTTTCACATCTACAAAATGGAGCTGCTAATACCTAGAAACTACTCAACAGCACTAGCACAGCTCCTGGCAGACAGGCGTTCTCAGTAACTGTCTTGGCCCCCCCACCCCCCTGAGGACCCATCATCCTCCAATTACAGATTCACAGCTTCTCTGGGAGCTGGCTCTTCTTCAATGAGCTAGAGTTTACACGTCTTCCACCAAATTGCTAAAATGCATATGCAGTCTATTTCTAGGAAATGTTAAACAAATCCTTTCCAGGGTGGAAATATGATAGGCAAATTAAGTCAATATTATCCTCAAAGCAGTCTTTTGGAGATAAAACCTATCCCATATGTTCGACTTCACTTCCTTTGGTGTTTTAAATAGTTTAACCATAGCAGCTGCTTCTGCTCACAAATTGCCTGCAACATTAAAGAATGGACGCACATCACTTCCCAGACTTTTCCTTCCGAGCGTCCTCCTACTGCTTCCAGATTTTTCCACGTGTCCCCAGGTTGCTTCATTTCTCTTGTGCTAAATGTCGTCAGCATGTGACTGAGCAAACGAGGGTGTAGGACAGATGAAGGTGAACTTTGGCGTAAGCCTTGGTGGAAGCAGAGCAGTGACAGATGGGGTTCCAGACCCCAAGACAATCTGGGCCCAGACACAATCTTTCCATGACTCAAAGGACCTTGACTAAGTTTCCATCACCGCTGGTCACTGACGCAGGAGTTTCCATGTGGATTTGCTGGGTTCTTCTTCATTGGAGGCTATATGCAGCCATGCATTTTATTCTCCAAGCTAAAAATGTCAAGTTTATTATTGACTCTCTCTCTCTCTCTCTCTCTCTCTCATACCTTAATGGAAGAGTCTCTAGTCCCTATCAGATTTTGCCTCGAAATCTTTGATTCTGTCTAATCTATCAATTTCTATTTCTGTCAGACAAATCACCATCTTCTCTCAAAACCAAACAAACTCAAACGCACTGCCATCAAGTCCATACTGACTCATAGTGACCCTACAGGACAACGAAGAACTGCTCCACTGCATTCCAAGACTATACAAATCTTTATGGAAATAGAAATCCTCCTCTTTCTGCCACAAAGCAGCTGGTAATTTCAAACAGCTGACTTTGTGGTTAGCAGCCCCACATGTTTAACTTCTCTCCCACCAGGACTCGCATTAATGTCCCGGCTGCATTTCCTGGCATGTTTCACTGCACCAAGGTCTGATCCTAACTGAAATGATCTAAGGCATGATGGCCTCGTGTTGTTCGCTTGAAGTCCTTTCCAGGCACTCCCACCAGTCTCAGAATGAGTCCAGTCTTATCATGCACATTGAGTCTAGGCCTGTGCACACATTGGGAGCCACCAGCCACATATAGCCCTTTAAATGACCTTTAATTAAAATGAAAAAGTGACTTTATTTGCCAGGCCATAACATCGAATCAAACCCACTGCCATGAAGTCCATTCTGACTCGGAGAGTATGAAGTGTTCCTGAAGCTTTTTAGAATCTTTACAGGGGAGCAGATACGCTCATCTTTCTCCTGGGAGGAAGTTGGTGGATTTGAGCTGCTGACAAGGTTAGCAGTCCCTCTCTTACCTGACAGCCCCCCAGGACTCCTTGCTCAGTCACCACAGGCAGCTTTTGAGTGTTCACGGGCCAGGTGTGATTAATGGTCACCATGTTAAGCCGTTATTAAGACATGGAATATTTCCTTCATCATAAGAATTGCTTTTGGAAAACTTTGCTCTAAATATTGAAAACTGGTTTATATTACTGATCTTATTTTAGCCAGGTAGCATTTTCAATGCCCAGATACATTGTGAACCAAAAGTACACTCGTTTATAGGTACAATACTATAACCCAAGGGCAGTCATATCCAAAGGTTGTTTAAAAAATAATTTAAATATTAAATGGATTCTCTTTTTAAAAAATCTCTGCATCCATCTTTGACCTGCTCTCCATGCACGTCCTGCTCTTTGGCTTCTAGCACTGGGGAGACATGCTCTAAATTAATGGCTTCTGGGTAACCTGATAGGGCTACACTTGAGATGCCCAGCTCACTAAGAATCAGATAAAGACAACAGCGATAGTTTGCATTGGTAACGTATGGGAAAACGATGGCTGCAAACTCTGCTAAAGAGAATGTAAACTTATGGAAGCATTCTAGAAAGCAACATTTTAAAATAAAATTTTAAAAATGCTTTATGCTCCAGGGGAAAATTTCATGCAGATCTCAAAGCAGACACAGTTAAAGATACCTATTGTAGCACTATTTGTGGTAGGTGGATTTTTATGTCAACTTGTACTGCTGGAGGGGTGGAGTTCAACTTGTTCAATAGTCACAGCCTGATGATAGCTCCATGGGCTATTGTTTGTTTGTTTTCAATGAGACAAGCTGGGAACTTCTCCTACTCTTGCCTTTCGCCTTCATCCTTGCTGGGACTCTGTGTCTGCCGCCAGGGGCAGCCCCATGTGGGCCACATGTCCTTGAGGGCCATTGGTGCCTTATCTTATTACCACTAACCTTGGATTCACACAACTCTGCACTCACCAGCTTGTGAGCTCCTGGATTCACCTTTGTGCATCACTGCCCTGCAAGGTCGTGAGTCTGAAGAAGGCCCAGGATAGCATAAGACTCATGGACAGGAGCTGCACCCGACTGAGATGCCTTGTTGGTAAAAAATTACTTCTTGATGGGAAATTCTTATCCATATATGGATGTCACTGGTTTTGTTTCTATAGACAACCTTGGGTAACACAAGCAGATTACAGGGGAACACAATCTAATTGTTCATGATCAGGGAATTTTATGAGTAAACGATAGAAGTATACCACAGAACTCCAGAATACCACAGATAATCAGAAATAATATTAAGATGTACATCCGCTAACCACACAGTCAGTCGTTCAGGCCCTCCAGCTGATCCACAGAAGATGGACTAGACTGACCGCTTCTCTGAAGAGGTACGGTCTCAGGAATACCACACAGGATTTCTGGAACACCACTGCTGGGGTTGGAGGGGAGTGGGTGGGAAGCAAGCAGGGCATGTACCTGCAACAGCCAGCTCTTGTCTCAGCTCCGAAGATGGAAGCGGTGTCTTTTGTGGGCAACAAGCTATGCCAGGCTCAAAAGCTGCAGCTGAGAGTAGTGGATTACAGTCAAGCAGATCAGTGGTGGGAGCAGACCACTGCATGCAAACTCCATGCTGACCCCATTCCTGGTACACTTCAAAGAAGTTCCTCTCCCTCCTGCATTAAGAAAGTACGAGGTGGATTCAAAGAGTCAATGGAAAATTCCATTATATTTCCATTCAAAAGGTCATTATGGGTCCACAGACCTGTATTTTGACTTAAAAACTCACTCCATCAAGATGAGGAAGTGACTCATAGTGATCTTTTAAGACTGCCTCTGTGGGTTTCCAAGACTGTATCTCTGTAAGGAATACAAAGTCTCAGCTGTCTTCCTCAGAGAGGCTGGGGGTCTCGAACTGCTGACTTTGCAGATTGCAGCCCAACGTGTAACCACTGTGGTACCAGGGATGTAATTACAGCGCCCTTCGTGTGGGCATTTAAATTTGTCAAAATTCACTGAATTGTACATTTAAGAACTGTGTGTTTTCTGTACATAAATTTGGTTACTTAAAATTAGTATGTTTTTAAAACTCAAGAGTTTTAAAGGCAAAAAGATCAATTACGACTGATATATCATGCCATGAAGTATCAGTTTACTAATGTGCAGTGAAGATTTTCACTTACTTTTTTTCCCCCATCAAAGATTTTGCTTCTAGAAATAACTGGCATCTGTCTCTCTTTCCAATCCTACAGCATCTTCTTAAATGGTCAAAGTCTCTTCAAATTTATAATCCCTGATAGGGGTGAAATACCCAGGAACCGAGGTCAGCAAGGACTTACTTTTGCTTATTTACTAATCTGCAGTGAACACCTTCACGTGTGTTTCACCACAAATGATGAGAAGCACCATGTGAGGACGGGGAAGTAAATGGTAATAAGATTAGGGTTTAAAGAAAACAAATGAGAACAAACTAGAGAATCTATACAGAAGGTTCTTAAATGTTCCATAGGAGGGAGATTGGCTCAACTCTACACCTGAAGCAAACAAATAATACAATCCCTTAACAGGTGAGCATCTGTCTCTCTTTTTTTCCAGAATTGGCTAGATCAGGATTATGTAACAATGAGTTGTCTCTAGCCCTGCTTTAGACCTCTGCTCTCATAATCCTGAAATCCTGAATGTAGAAGGAGAAACAATTCAGAACCGAGAAATGGATCCTAAAGGAGACAGAAGGACTGGGAGAAATAGGAGAGATGGAAAAGGGAGGCAAAGTGGACATTTTATTTTTTTTTAATAATTTTATTGGGGCTCATACAACTCTTATCACAATCTATACATCCATCCATTGAGACATTTGTACATTTGAGGCCATCATCATTCTCAAAACATTTTCTTTCGACTTGAGCCCATGGTATCAGCTCTTCATTTTCCCCTCCCTCCCCACCCCACTTACCAACCCTTGATAATTTATAAATTATTGTTATTTTGTCATGTCTTACACTGTCCGATGTCTCCCATTCACCCACTTTTCTGTTGTCCGTCCCCCAGGGAGGGGGTTATATGGAGATCCTTGTGATTGGTTCCCCCTTTCCACCCACCGTCCCCTTACCCTCCTGCTATTGCTACTCTCATTATTGGTCCTAAAGGGTTTATCTGTCCTGGATTCCCTGTGTTTCCAGTTCTTATATGTACCAGTGTACATCCTCTGGTCTAGCCTGATTTGTAAGGTAGAATTGGGATCATGATAGTGGGGGTTGGGGGAAACATTAAAGAGCTAGAGGAAAGTTATATGTTTCATCTTTGATATCCTGTACCATGAATGGCTAGTCTCCTCCTCACGACCCTTCTGTAAGGGGCTGTCCAATTGTGTACAGATGGACTTTATGTGTCTCCACTCCACACTCTCCCTTATTCACAAGGATATGATTTTTTGTTCTTTGATGCCTGATACCTGATCCCATCGACATCTCATGATCACACAGACTGGTGTGCTTCTTCCATGTGGGCTTTGTTGCTTCTCAGCTAGATGACCACTTGTTTATCTTCAAGTTTTTAAAACCCCAGACACTATATCTTTTGATAGCTGGGCAACATCAGTTTTCTTCACCACATTTGCTTACGCACCCATTTTGTCTTCAGCGATTGTGTCGGGAAAGTGAGCATCATGGAATGTCAGTTGAATAGAGCAAAATGTTCTTGCATTGAGGGAATATTTGAGTGGAGGCCCAATGTCCATCTGATACCTTAATACTAAACCTATAAATATATGCACATAGATCTATTTCCCCATCGTCATATATAAATATATTTATATATGTACATGCCTGTATTTAGACCTCTATAAATGACCCTTGCTTCCTAGTTCTTTTCTCTATTTACTTTTGCTTTCCTCTTGTCCCACTATTATGTTCAGCCTTCGTGTGTGTTTCAGTAATTCCTCTCGGTTACATTGCTCTTGATCAATCCCTACCAGGCCTCCTACACCCTCCTTGCCATGGATTTTGAATCACTTGTTCCCTTGTCCCTGGATTTGTTAACACCCACTTCCTTTCCCCTGCATCTTCCTCTCTTCTTTTCCCCCCAGAATGGTCAGTCTGTTGTTTTCTCCTCCAGATTGTTTATGCCGCCTATCTTAACTAGATAGACCTGCAGAGATAACAATATGCACAAAAATCAAGACAGCAAAATAATAAAATAACAACAACAACAACAACAAAACAATGACAAAAAAAGAAAAACTGGTAAATAGTTCAAGGTCTGTTGACCTTTAGGAGTGTTTTCTGGTCGAGTCTGATGGGGTGCCACGCCCTGGCCCTAAAGTCTATTTTTGGTATTCCCTGGGGATTTCCTTGCTCTGCTACCCTTGCTGTTCTGTTGCACACCCTTAGTGGTTTGCCTTGGTGTGGTGGGGTCAGATCAGGTGCAATTCCTGCACTGTGTCTCCAGTGTTGTACCCCGTGGGGCTATGGGTCAGTGAGGCATGTTGTGTCTCATAGTGGGGCCAGCCATAGGGTCCTCTCTGTGCAGTGGCTGCTCTAAGCAGGGATATCATCCTCAAGACTTAGTGGCTAGGATGTGCTCCATTCTCTCTTCCTCCCCCTTCACTTGCTCCTGTGTGCTCTGATCAGACATGTCCTTCTCCCTGAGCTGTAGCTTCAGTGCTGTCTTCTGAAGTAAATTCTTCGGGGGGTGGGGGGGGGGCGCTGTACGCAAAATTGATATTTTAATCATCAGAGTTTCTGAGACTGTTCCACATCTGAATATTTTTAGGGATTTAAACATATCCATCTCCCTTTCTCTCTCTCTCTGCTTAAGCTAGCTTGTGTTGGGTACTGTCACTTGCAATAAAAAATGTGCTATTACCCTAATACATTTTAATATTTTAAGAATGCTTTGCTAAGTCACATTTTAGCATTTTGAAGTATTTTATCATGAAAATATTCAATCATATACAAAAGTAGAGAAATTATCAGAAAGTAGAGTATGCGTAGCTTTAACCAAACCACTTTTACTATGTGGCTAAATTGGTTTCTTTCACTCCACTTGTCCTCTGCTACCTCTGACTATCCACCCTCCACACACGTGCTCACACACTGTTGTGTGCATTTAAAGTCAATCCTAGATATGGTACCATTTCAAAATATACTTCAATGTATAGTTCTAACATAAAGAGGGTGTTTTGTTGTTGTTGTTGTTGTTGATATTGTTGTTTAGTTTTGCTCCTTGTGTGCTCCACCACATTCATGGATATATTAAAGCAAAGGTATATATATATATATTTTCACCCGACCCCAGTTGGTATGTACTCCCTCTCTCTCTTTCACTTGTTCAGCCTGCATGCCTATTTAAACATCTATTCATAGATGACAGGATTCTGCATACAACAGCACTGGCCTCCCTTGCCTTGAGCCCACAAAATTCCCAGCATCTTTCTTTGCCTCCATCCCTTTGGGCCCACCTCCCTCTTATTTGATATCATCTTCCCCTTCACCCAAGTTGATACTTACCAACTTACCCACCATATAACCAGTGACTTCCCTTCTTTGTGCCTTTCTCCTCTCGTAGTCATCAGTTATCCTCTCTTTTCATTTGAAAACTTTTTATTTTTTAATATTTGCAATAGTGCTCTCATACAATAATTATGCTTTTTAAAAATCATTTTATTAGGGGCTCATACAACTCTTATCACAATTCATACATACATCAATGGTGTAAAGCACATTTGTACATTCATTGCCCTCATCATTCTCAAAACATTTCCTCTCCACTTAAGCCCCCAGCATTAGGTCCTCATTTTCCCCCTCCCTCCCCGCTCCCCAATAATTATGCTTTTATGAATAAAAAATTTCAACCAGCATGAGGTTCCTCAATGCCCATCCATGTTATGGGATGTTTGGCACACCCATTGTTATTCTTAATGTTTAGGATTCTAATGTGTATGTACCAAGTTAGTTATCCATTCTTCTACTGATGTAGGTTATTACCATCTTTTTGCAATTGTGAATAGTGCTGTGTTGAAGATAGATGGGCATACATCTAATTGTGCCATGGCTCCTATTTCTCTAGGGTATGTAAGCTCAGTAGAACATTTGCTAGGTCATAGGATAGTTCTCTTTCCAAATATTTGGGGCAGCTCCATATGGCTTTCCCGTCGTCCACCATTTTACAGTCCAACTAGGAATGTGCCAGCGTTCCTGTATTTATGAACCGTCATCAGCATTTGTAGTTTTTCTGTACTTGTCCTTTTATTGGTTTGCTTGTTTTCTGAACTTTACTATTAATACTGGAATGAGGTGATATTTCATTGGTGTTTTGATTTGCATCTTTTGAATACCTAGTGATCACGTGCATTTCTTCATGGGTTTGTTGGCCACCTAATTGTTGTCCTCAATGAACATGTCCTCTGTTCATATCCTCTGCTCATTTTTTAACTGTATGACTTTTCTTTCTCTGTTGGGGTGTTGAAGTTTTCTTTGAATTTCAGATATTAGTTCCTTGTCTGATATGTTATTGCCATTTTCCCCAAGTTTAAGAATTATTTTTTAAAAGATAGTAACACTATCTACATCATAACAAAAATAAAAATTACCATTATTATCTAATATCCATGTAGTATTCAAGTTTCTGAATTATAGGAAAAATATAATTTTGCCATACTTCCAAAGCTCAATGAAAACAAGACCTAAAGCAATCATTCTGTGTCTTAAGTCCTTTTAAATATCATTTACAAGTTCCCCATCTCTCTTTGAGTGTGTGTTTGTGTGTGTGTGCCAGTGCTTGTACATAATTAATCTGGTGAAGAAATCTGGCAATTCGTCCTGCGGATTTTATATTTAAGTATCTTATTCTGACCTTGTATTTTTGATAAACTGGTAAAACGTTGTTGGTAGTGGTGATGATCTTCTCCACTCCTTCTCCTCCCACTCCGTTCCCCCTCCTCCTTTTTCTTCTGCAAGGCACTGTAGATTTGGTGTAGTTCCTGTTGTGTCAAGGGAGAATTAAAGTCTGAATATTACCTATTTATGTTGTCTCTTGATTACCATGTTAAGATTTATCAGAAGGTTTCAATAGCCCTGGTGGCAAAGTGTTCTGCTGCTAATCAAAAGATCTGTAGTTTGAATCAGCCAGCATTTTAGAGGGAGAACTATGTGGCCGTTTGCTTCCAGAAAGATTTATAACCTTAGACACACCACAGACTATTTGACCTTGTCCTACAGAGTCACTATGAGTGGAAATCCACTCAAGATAGTGGGCTTGGGTTTTGTTGTTGTTAAGGTGAAGGGAGACATCATACAGTGTAAGACATGACAAAATAATAATAATAATGTATGAATTATCAAGGGTTCATGAGGGAGGGGGAGTGGAGAGGGAGGGGGAAACTGAGGAGCTGATACCAAGAGTGCAAGTAGAAATAAAATGTTTTGAGAATGATGATGGCAACAAATATACAAATGTGCTTGACACAATGGTTGGATGTATGCATTGTGTTAATAGTTGTAAGAGCCCTTCGTAAAATTATTAAATAAAAAAAATTTAAAGATATTTTCTGTCCTACATATCCATTTTAAAGTTTAAATTTTGCTGTTAGGGGCTGGTCATTCCAACCTGACCCACAGCCACATCCACACTCTGTAAAACAGAATAAAATACTCCCGGGTCCTGTGTGATTCTCATCATTGTGATGTTTGTGTCCATAGCTGCAGTCACTGTGCCAATACATTCCTTGATGGCATTTCTCTTTCTCTCAGACCCCGTATTTATCATATCATGCCCTCTTCTAGGGACTGGCCTCTTTTGGTAACATGATGTGTGACAAAGTCTCATCATATTCGTTTCTAAGGATTATTCTGATTGTACTTTTTTCCAAGTGAGAAGTGAGAGGCAGCACTGTGGTCATGATAGTGGTGAGGGCGGGGGGTGGGCGTGAGGAAGCCTCAAGGAACCAGAACAATATTTCGTGTTTAACTGGTGCTATGCTGTGCCCTGGTTGACTCATCCCTTCCCTGTGACTCCTGTGGGGGGCGGAGGAGGCAAGCAGGGGAAGTTCTCATTGTCTACAGATAAGCTTTGGGTCTCTGCTCAGACACCCCTTGTTCTCAGCAATATGTTTTTGTTTGTTTGTTTGCTTGTTACAGTATTCTGATGGCGATTACCTGGTCCAGATGACACCTCATGATCACACCAGCTGGTGTGCTTCTCCCATGTGGGCTTGTTGCTTCTCTGCTGGATGGCCGCTTATTTCACTTCAAGCCTTTAAGACCCCAGATGCTACATCTTTTAATAACCAGGCACCATCCACTTTCTTCACCACGTTTGCTTATGCACTCATTTTGTCTTCAGCGATTGTGCCAGGAAAGTGAGCATCACAAAACACCAGTTGGTTAGAACAACGTGTTCTTATAGTGAGGGAGTATATGAGCAGAGGCCCAAAGTCCATCCACTACCTCAGTGTATTGCTATATAAATATATGTACATAGGTCAATACGTCTATTTTTATGGATTAATATATTTACATACCTACACATCTATGCTTATACCTATTTCCATTGCTTTGCTTCCTAGATCCTTTCTCTGTTTCTTTTACCTTCCTCCTACCCCACCATCAGGTTCCCCCTCCTACTTCCTGTAAGTACTTCCTCTCAGCTAGATTGCTGTTGCTCCAGCACTCCCAGGATCTCTACATCCTCCTTGTTGTTGATTTGAATTCCCTAGTTGTTCCCTCTTCTGTGGTGTTGTTTGCTCACCACACCCTTTCCCTGCCCCCTTCTCCCCCCAAGTCCCTCCGGGGCCGTCTGTCCCATTGCTTTCTCCTTGAGATTGCTCCCCATGCCGGTCTTATATAAGTAGACAAATCAACAAGGACATAGGTCAGACAAGAAGAAAACAAAAGATTGAAAAAGGAAAAGAGTGAAAACATACATAATTCCAGGTCTGTCTGCTGACCATTATGACTATCTCCCCACTGGTCCTGGTGGAATTCAGGGAGCTGCCCCTGCTAGCCTGACATCTATTTTGGAGGCTTTTTAGGGGTTTTGTTTTGCTTCAGTTGCTGATCTGTTATGTTTCTTTCTTGGTTTGCCCCACTGCAGGGGGTTCAGGTCACACTACCTCCCTGCTGTGTGTCCCCTGTATTGTCCTCTGTCACGGTATGCTCCAGGAAGGGGGCAACACGTCATGAACTGTTGTCAGCCCTACAGTCCTCTCTGTGCTTTAGCACCTTCATCAGGGATGTCGTCCTCCAGGCTTGGTGTGCTAATATGGGGTCTAGACCAACCCTCCCTTTCCTTTTTCCTTCTTGGTTTGCTTCCATGTGGACATGCTATGCCAGTCCCTCACCCCAGCCTGTAGGTTTAGTGTTGTTCACTGTCACACATATTTCTGGGGAGGGGGTCAGTTTGGCTCTGGTTGGGGCCGACCCTGTAGCTCAATCTTTTCATGCATTCCTCCCCGTGGTTAAGTTGCCCGTATGGTTTGGTGCACTATGGTAGAGTCTGTATGCAAACTCTCAATTCTGTGGAGACATAACCAGTACTCTCCCCCTGGGTGGGTTAGTGCCCTGACACCTCCGCACCTGTCATCATCTCACTTTTGGTCCTCCTTTCTCCCTCCCCTTTCTCCCCTTTCCCCTTCTTTGTGTTGGATTAACATGTACCTCTTGGTTGTGGTCTGACCTATACCCATCTGTCTATATCTCAACCCATATATTGTGAGATAAGTGCTTTCTTCTATACCTGCTGTGCTGGTTATACTTACTTCAGGGGACTCATGTTGTACTTGACCTTTTGTGATTGGCTGACTTCTCTTAGCATAATTTCCTCCAACCGTTCCCATGAGATGAAGTGCTTCATGCAATCATCAGTGCTTTTTAGTGATGCGTAGTACTCCATTGTGTGTATGTGCCTGAGTTTACTAATCCACTGGTCTGGTCCATGGAAAATTAGGTTGTTTCCAAGTCTTTGCAATTGTGAATTGTGCCACAATAAACATTAGAGCACAGATGACTGGTCGTGTTTTATTTCTTACCTCTTCTGGGTATATGCCCTGTAGAGGGATAGCTGAGTCATAAGGTAGATCAATTTCCCTTTTCTTTAAATATTACCTGCACGACCACAAGCAGTGGAGGAGAGTTCCTGTTTCACCACATCTCCTCCAACATTTGTTGCTCTCTGATTTTCTGATTTGGGCTAACCTCAAGGGAGTTAGATGGTATCTCATGATTGTTTTAATTTGCATTTCTCTGATGGCTAATGATCTGGAGCATTTTCTCACATGTTTATTGGTCATACGGTCTCCTCCCTAGTGAAAATTCTTTTCAGTTCTTTTGCCCACTTCCTCACGGGGTTAACTGTTTTCCTATTTTTGCAGGCCAAGATGTATTGTAGATTTAGTAATAAGTACTTTGTCTTCTGTCATTGCTAAAACATCCTCTCCCAGCCTTGTTACCCTCTTGGTGAAGTCTTTCAATGCACACATGTTTTATCCTTTGTAAATCCCACTTGTCAATTTCAGGTTCACCTGTGTGTGTACCCTTCCTTATTGCAGTGAGCCTATGTATTCCCTGGGCCACAGTTCTTAGATTTGTCCCAATTCCTTCGTTGATGGTCCTGATGGTTTGGGATTTTACTTCCAGATTTGTGATCCACCTTGAGTTTGTTCTTGTGCATGGGGTGAGGTAAACATCTTATTTCATTTTTCTACATGTGGATATCCATTGTTTCCAGCACCACTTGTTTAGGAGGGCATCTGCCTCCCACTTGATGCTTTTGGGGCCCTTGTCCAAGATCAGTTGTCTATATGCTGATGGTTTTATTTCTGGGTTTTCTATTACTTTCCATTGGTCTGAGTATCTGTCATTATGCCAGTACCATGCTCTTTTGACCATTGTAGCTGTGTAGTAGGTGTGAAAGCCAAGTACAGTGAGCCCTTCAACTTTGTCCTTCTTTTTGAGGAGTTCTCTGCTAATTCTGGGCTTTTTTTCTCTTCGTATGAAATTGGTGCCAGTTTCTACAATTCTTTGAAGAAGCTTATTGTTATTTGAATTGGGATAGCATTAAACTTATAAAGTATTCCTTGAGTAAGATTGATATCTTTACTATATTGAGTCTTCCAGTCATGAGCATGGGTATTCTTTCACTTGTGAAGATCACTTTTGGTTTCCTGTAGTACGGTCTTGTAGTTTTCCTTATATGTATTTCATTGTTTTGGTTAAATATACCCCTAGATATTTCAGTTTGTTCTTGGCTATTGTGACAGGTACTGCCTTCTTGATCTCCTCTTCCATGGGCTTGTCCAATGTATACAGCAAAGCAATAGACTTCTGTTTATTGATCTTGTATCCTGCCACTCTTCCACATTCCTCTATCACTGTCAGGAGTCAGTACTCCTGTTGTGGAGCTTTTGGGATTTTCAATATACAGAATCATGTTATCTGCAAATAGTGATAGTTTCACCCCCTCCTCTCCCTGTAGGATACCTTTAATTTCTTCCCGCTGTCTTATGTTGTTAGCTAGGACCTCCAGTACAATATTGAATAGAAGTGGGGACAAGGGGCATCCTTGTCTAGTCCCCTGAAAAAGTGGGATTTATTTTGTCTTTTCTCCATGGACTATGATGTTGGTGGTTGGCTTTTCATAGTTTGTACTAACTTGAGGAATTTTCCTTCCATTCCCATATTCTTAGAGATATAGGTTTGTTGTTCTCTATTCCTGTGGGATCCTTGACCTGTTTGGGTACCAAAGTTATACTGGCTTTGTAAAACGAATTTGGGAGTTTGCCATCCTTTTTTATGCTCTAGAACAATTTGTGGATCATCAGTGTCAGCTCTTCTCTGAATATTGGTAGAATTTTCCTGTGAAGCTGTCTGGTCTAGGAGCTTTTTGTGTTGATAGCTTCATGATAACCATATCTATTTCTTCTATTTCTATTAGTGTGTTGAGGTTTTTAAACTCTTTCTGGAATAATCTAGGGAGGGATTGTTTTTCCATGTATTTGTTCATGTCTTCCATGTTGAATTCATTAGAATACCGACTTTCATAGTACTTTGTGACTCTCCTTTTAATCTCATTGGGGTCTGTTTTGATTACCCCTCTTTCATCCCTCATCCTACCCATTGATGTTTGCTCCTTCCTTTCCTTGGTAAGGGTTGCCAGCACTCTGTTGATTCTGTTGATCCTTTCAAAGAACCAGCTTTTGCTGCATTAATCTTTTGCATCATTCTTTTATCTTCCCACTGGTTTAACTGCTCTGATTTTTTTCTGTTGACTCTATTCTAGTTGCTGGAGGATTTGTGATAGTGTATCTGTCATAAGTCTCTCTTCCTTTTTCATACATGCACTTATGGCTATCAAGCTACCTCTCATAACTGCTTTTGCGGTGTCCCATAAGTTTTGATACACTGTATTCTCATTCTCACGACTTTGTAGAAACGTCCTAAATTCACCTCTAATCTGGGCCAGTATTCATTCATGTCGCCAAAGATCATTATTCATCCTCCAATTGTTTGCCCTTGTTTTTCCAGTCCTCCTTTTATTAATCTCCAGCATTGTGGCATGGTTATCCAAGGACGTCTGAGTAATCTCTCTGTGTTTGAATTACTCAGGCTCAATTTGTATCCCAACACGTTGTCTATTTTTGAAAATGAGCCGTGAGAATTTGAAAAGGATGTGAGTTCTTTTGCATTTGGATGGAAAGCTCTATGTATATATATCAGGTCTAGTTGCCTAATTGTAGTGTTTAGCTTTGTAGCCTCGTTGCCGAGCTTCCTTCCCAGTGGTGTGTTAAAGTCAACTACTATGATTGTTGAATCTGTGATTTCATTTTTCACCTTTTGAATAGTTTGACAAATTCCATGGGTCTCTCATTAGGTGTGTATATATTTATTATGATCACTGGTTCCTGGTTTACTGATCCTTTGAGCATATATAGTGCCCTTCCTTGTCTCTTTTTATGGTTTGAAACTTTAGGTCAAGTTTGTCGGAGATAGGGCTGCAACCTCTGCTTTTCTTAAGTTGTTGTTTGCCTGGTACATTTTCGACCTTTTATTCTTAGTCTATTTTTGTCGGTTACCCTAAAATGTATCTCTTGTAGGCAATACATTGATGGGTTACGTTTTCCGAGCCCATCTGCTAGCCATTTTTATTTTAGTATATGAATTCAGACCATTGACACTTAGAGATATTATCACAATCTGTGGATTCATTGCTGTCATTGCATGCCTTTGGTGTTGGGTGTTTTCCTATCTTCCTTCATATACTGTGTTTGTGTGTGTGGACTGCATTCTTACCTTCTTTTGCCTCTGAGGCCATGTTATCTTGGTAATTGTTATTAGCATGTTGGCTTCTAGATGGAGTTGGGCTACATGGTGATCTCCTGCTTTTCCTTGGTGGATATTGGTCTTCTGACCAAGTGAGTCTATAAGGTTCCTCTGCAGGGTTGGGTGTCTTATGGCATATTCTTTGAGTTTTTTTATGCCCTTATCTCTCCTTCTATCTAAATAGATAATTTGGCAGGTTAGAGGATTCCTGGGCAGGTGTTTTTTTTCTTTCAGCTTTTGGAAGATGTTATTCCACTCTCTCCTCCTCTTCATGGTTTCTGATAGGTCTGAGCATATTTTTACCTGAGCACCCTTGTATGTAACTGTTTTCTTTTCACTTGCTACTCTTAAAATTTTCTCTTTATCCTTGAAGTTCGATAGTTTAACTATTATATGACTTAGTGAGTCCTTCTTAAGGTTTAGACTAATAATTGTCCTCTGTGCTTCCTGTATGAGTGTCTGATTCTCATTCATTAAGGTGGAAACGTCTGCTTTCAGAAATTCCCTTGCTAATTTAGCTGTCGATTTCTTCATCTTTATAGCATCTGTCATTGATCTCAGGTTCTCTTCCTCCTCTTTTATTATCTTGTTTGACTCTTTCTCTCTTTTGCTGGGGCCTTCCTGATTGTCTTTGAGATCACTTATACAATTCTCAGCCACCTCTAGTCTGTTCATGAGATCTGTAATCTTGTGTGTAACTTTTTTTACCTCATCCATTAGCTCCTGTATTTCCCTTTGGTACATGGACTTTAACCCTTTTATTGTGGACTTCATCTGCTCCATTGTGGACATCATCTCCTCTATCACTGCATCCTTATTCTGCATTGCTTCCCTCATCTCCTGTCTTACTCTAAGCAGCCTTCTGAATATTTCTTTTTGTGGCAGATCAATGTCTGATTCTTCTATGAGCATTGCTAGCGCTGCTGTTGTGTTTTGTCTTTCTTGTTTTCTTGTTGTGTGTGTTGTGGTTTGCTGTTATTTACGTGACAGTTTCATAGAGCTGGGTGCCATGTTTCTGGGAGACCAAGGGACCCTGCACTCTTTCTCTGTGTGAATAGTAAGAGTGTTTCTGAGGGCTGCCTGTGGCCTACTATGATTAAACCTCAATATAAAGAAACCCCTGTATACAGGGTGTGGTGGCAACTCAGTGGCCAATGGTGATGAGAGGCCTGAGAGTCTTCAGTGAGACTGATGACTGTATGCAAGTTGAGTTGGTCTGGACTGTCAAGCCATGATTATCAGAATTTTTTTTAAAGGCAGCTAATATAAGTCCATGGCAGGGGAGGCCTCACTGCCACAGGAGGGTTTGCTGAGTGAAGGCAGGAACAACCCCACTGATGCTGGTATAGGTTCTGGAGGGGTAGGGGTGCAGGGAAGCCAACACAAAGTGATGGTGCCAGGAACCTGTGGGGGCTGCTGTTGTTGCTGCACGTTGGGAGCACCAAGCTGGCATGGGAAAGGCTGCTGCTGTTGTAGGTTGCGGGAGGGCAGACGATCTGAGTGCAGTGATAAGGCTGAGGGTGCCAATAGGAGGGTGATGGCTGCTTTGGGGTTTGAGGTTGTGTGGCTGGCATGGGCCAAGGAGCTCCATGGACTAGGTTGCTGATCCCCTGGATTCCAGAAAATGTTTAAATGTCAGGGAAAGATGCTTTGCAGACCAAACATGTACTCTTTGAGCAGCGGGCCAGGAGAGGCCGTGCTGGGAAAGTGGTGGACGCTGCGCCCTGTGGACCAGCATGTTAAAAACAGCTGCTGCAGGGGTTGAGGGGTTTCAGACAGTGGTGCAGAGGGTCCCTGCCACTGTAGGTGACCAAACTCACTGCAAATGAGCCAGTTCTGACTCATAGCATCCCACAGGGGAGAGTAGAACTGCCCCCACTGTGTTTCCAAGACTGTAAATCTTCATGGGGATAGTATAGTCACTGTTACTGTAGTTGGGGGGAAAAATTACAATGAAGAAATCACTGATCTTGCATAATCTATTATCTCCAGAGTCATTTATATCATCATTAGCAAACATTTCAACTACTTGTCCTTTTTTGCTTCCAAGCTTCACATTATAATTACTAGTCATTATCAATACATCTTGATTGCATATGTGCTCAATTTTAGACTGCCCATGTTAGAATTCTTGAACGCTACCACTAGTTCTAATAGTTGGTGCATACATTTGGATAATAGTTGTATTAGTTTTATTTCTAGGTGTGTGAAGGTATCCTTTCACAGATACTGTTGTACTTCAAGATAAATCTTGAGATTTTCTTTTTGAAGATGAATAAGACTTCATTCACTTTCAGTATGTCATGGCTGGCATAGTGAAACACATCAGTCTGATTCAGAATGGCCAATACCAATCTATTTCAGCTTACTAATGCCTAGGATATCTATCTTTATGCATTACATTTTATTTTAATGTCCTCTAATTTTTCTAGACTAATACTTGTTGGACAGTCTACATTCCAATTATTGATGGGTATTTTCAATCATGTCTTTTTAATTTGAGTCATGCCAATTCAGCAAACGAAGGCCCCAAAGCCTGGCACTATCTACATTATTAAGGCAAAATCTACTTTGAAGTGGCAGCTCTTCCTTAGTCGTATGTTGAGTGTATTCTAATCTATCTGAAGGACTCATCTTCTGACACTATACCAGGCAGTGTTCTGCTGATACTTACAGTTTTCAGTGGCTAGTTTTTCAGAAATGGTTCACTTGTTCTCTCTCCGTATTGCTTTTGACACAATTTCATTCATTGGTAATCTTTATAGCTTCCAAGTATGGAAATATGTCCCACAAACATCTCATTTGTTTCCGCTATAGACAGGGAATTAGTTCATTTTTTATTCAAGGTGTCTTGTATTTTTAAAATAGGACATGGTATATGTAGCCAACAATCATCTAGCAAGTGGAGCACTCACTGTTTCTTGGTCAGTATTGGAAAGACATTGTTTCTTAGCTTTTTCAGTGCATGAAGCTAGAGAAGAGCTAGCATTTAAAAAACAAATGTTTCAAAAATTCATACTATTTTAAATTCAAGTTTAGGTAACATAGTTTATTCAACATCAAGAATTTAGATTAGTGTGTCATCTGCTAAAACTTTCTATAACCGAGTCTACATTTGTCCTCAACCATAAAAGCATAAAACAAACTAATTTACTGCTGTTGAGTGAATTCTGACCCAAAGCAAAACTATAGGGCAGAGTAGAACTGCTCTCTAGGGTTTTTTAATCTACAAATCTTATTAAGGGAGCAAATTGCCTCATCTTTCTCCAGTTAAGTGGTAGGTAGATTGAATTGCCCATCTTTTGGCTAGCAGTTCAAAGCTTAACCCACTGGGCAATCAGAGTTCCTTTATCCAACTATAATAGTTAATAATTCTATAGTAAGAAGACCAAAATATTTATACTACTGAAAGCAAGTTTTTCTTTTTTTAATTCATTTTGTCCTTAGACGTAATACTATGTCGTTCTATTTTACACTAAGTTAAAATTTGATTTCCATATGTGGTTATATATTAAGTCACCAAATTAATACATTGTTTGATCTATTCGAGGCATTTTTCTTTGACATTTATGGAATGCGATTTCAATTTTTGATTTATTTTTTCAATTATGTAAATACTTACATGGCATCGAAGTCCAATTTACAATATGAGATATGTTCAGAGAAGTCTACATTTTATTTCTGTTACCTCTACCTTCTTTCTCCCTCCTCCATACAGGTAACAAAGCCCATCACCATCAGTCAATTCAGACTCATTGACTTTGTAGAATCAGACAAAGTAGAATTTTCCCTAAGATGTACAGGCTTGTAAATCTCTATGGAACCAGAGTTCCACATCTTTCTCCCATGGAGTGACTATTGAACATGAACTGTTGACTTTTTCTGTTAGCAGCCAAGTACTTAATCAATTCACTACCAGAGCTCCTTAACCCTATATAGATAGTCACTTTTTCCTTTTTGCACATTCTTCTGTTATTAAATATGTGTGTATGGAGTTGTACATTAGAAATGGGGGCTAGAGAAGAATATTGAAAGTACTGTGGATTGCTAGAAGGACAAACTGATCTGTCTTGGAAAAAGTACAGCAGGGGTGCGTGCTCCTTAGAGTCAAGGATGAGGGACTTTCGCTCACATACTTCAGACATGTTATCAGGAGAGACCAGGCCCTGGAGAAAGACATACTGCTTGGTTAAGTAGAGAGGCAGTGGGGAAGAGGAAGACCCTCAATGAGATGGATTGACGTAGAGGTGCAACAATGGGCTGAGGCATAGGCACAACTGTGAGGATGAGACAGGACCGGGCAGTGTTGCATTCTCTTGTGCATGAGGTCACTTTGAGTGGAAACTAAGTCAATGACACCTAATGACAACAACACCAAGAACAACAATGTGTGGGTCTTAGAGGAGAATTAACGTGTGCTACATATACTGTTCTTACCACTGTAAATACTTCTTCAAAAATGAAGACTCTTTTTAATGAAATATTCAACTTTCCTGTACCTGCCTTAGCTGTTTAAGCAAAAATAGTTCATGAAGCATAAGTTTTCTTAACAAACAGTACATTCATATTCTATAACCAATGGACAAGGGACTAGAAAAGTTGAGCAAGTTCCTTTGAAGGCTAATATCTATACCTATTAAGATTCATAGCAGGGTTTCTTTACTCTTTGGAGTTGAACAGATTTTCAATGAGGAAAGTGCAGGTTTTACTTATGGAAATGGCCTCATGTGCACACAGAGCTCGGTTTGTGGACATTAAACGTTGTTTGACATGCACCGATCTTTTATTGGCAAGAATTTGGGAATAGCAATTTCTTTCCTGATTCTTTGATCGCCTCCCAAATCCCGTGGTGCTATATTATGGCTGCAGAGAACTGTAAATGTTAGCAAGCAGCAATTTGAAAGCCTTTAAAAGAATGTAGTTGCAAAGGCAATTCAAACATCAGGTATCCCTCTTGTCATCCAGACTCTGCTTTTAGATCTACTGAGGGAGTTCTGTCAAATCTCAAAATGCATTGGGTTGCTGATCTGGTCTGAATACTCAAGTTACCTTGAAAATCTGCATTTTCAACTGTTATTTTCTTCTTCCTGTGCTTAAAAAGAGTTTACAGATATATAGTTAAAAAACATGCATATATGCATATTTATACAAAGGTATGTACTTCCATACACTGGTATATACACATTTCACAATAGAATTTATTTCTGAAAACAAACATGGCAATTGTAAATAAAGACCCAGTCTATATGTATGTCTGACCTCTGATTTTATTTTTTTCCTGACTGAGTGAATGTTCATACCCATTTCATATGCATTTGCTGTTGAAAAATTGTATTCAGTAAGTGTGTTTGGAGAGGTTAATGACAGGCAAAGGAAGTTTCCTACAAAGAAGGAAGATAATAAAAATAACTGTGAAACAGTCTGAAAATCTGACATGTCAGCCTTTGTCCTCCTCCTCTCTTACCCATTAACAGAAGAAAGAAGATAAACGTGTAACTTATTGTTCTACATCCTTGCCATCATTGAGTCTAGTCTGACTCATTGCAACTCTACAGAACAGGTTAGACTTGCTTCTTTGGGTTTCTGAGACTTTATATCTTTGTATAGCAGGTAGTCTCGTCTTTTGGCAGATGGGCTTGAACCACTGACCTGGAGGTTAGTATCTCAATATGTAGTTCTTAGATTGTCACTATGTATAAAAGCAGATTTTATTTTACTAATATTGCTCACATGAAAACACAAATAAAATGTTTTATAAACCTAACAATAAGCTGTGTATAGCTGTATAAAACAAGAATATTCACAAAATAAAATCTGTTTTTACACCTATCTACAGCTTATCATTAGGTGTATAAAACAGATTTTATTTGATTCATATTGCTCACATTCAAATCCACAGACATCTAACTTGTTGATGATATTCATGGGAGTTCCCCATCTTCCATCATTCTGAATTGTTAAAAAATAGCCTGCATTTACCAAAATGGAAGGTACTGTCCCAAGGACATTGATGGTAGTGGGGAGCATCCATTTTTCTTTAGAGAATTTTGACTGTAAAACATTTTAGTACCATCACTGTTCTTCAGAGACAGATAAAACAGAAATTGATCTCAAACCAGATGGCTGTCTCCATACTTTCTCACCAAGGCAGTAATAACTGTGGAAGAGAACTTTAAAGCTCTCTGGCCAAGTATTTAAGGAAAAAACAGGTTTTATAATCTTATCTACACATACCTCTACCTCACCACTCCATTTCTGTCCCTTCCAGCCAAATACCTCCACTCCCAAACTAGCTGTAGGTCTCCAGAATTATGAGAGACATAAGAGATTCCTTTGAATGAGAAAACGGGTCTCAATTAGACTCTTGTCCATTATCAACATACTGTGGGACCTCACATCAGCCCTTTCCCTTTACCTCAGTCCCTTTCACCATAACAACTGAGGCTCAGCATGCCAATCTGCATGGTTCCTTTCAACTCAGACATTTGGGGAATCTACAAAAATGCTCTAAGATATTAGAAGAATTTCATTTAAACACCTGGCCACTTTAGAAGGGCTTTGCATATATATTGTATTTCACTTGCTAAATCGCCAAATAAACCTGACTCATGTGAGTCCCGAGAGGACACAAGACCAAATTGCAAATGTCTGTTTGTGATGATGGAGGTCTTGTAATGTGAGCATTGATCCTAGAAAGTCACTAGGTGCTTCTCAAAGTAACATAAGATTATAAAGTGATGTATTACCCTGGAGAAATCCTTTCCCATTTACATTTCATTTTCCTCAGTGGTATTTAACTTTTTTATGTGCAGCCATTATAAATATTTATACTGTGATGTATGATTGGTCAATAAGGAAAAATCAATACTAAGTTTTTGCTGCCCTGAAAAGGGATTGCACTTTATCTGATTTCAATCAAGAATCTCAAAAACAAAACAAAACAAAAACAAACCACAGGTAGGATAGAATTGAGGCCCAAATAGCAAAGAGGAAGTATACATTATTTATTTTATATTTTGCCTCTTATATTTTGTACACTTATACACTTGCACTCATACACAAAGATTTCAGGTTTAAAATAACATGTAGTTAGTTACTCTCAATCCAGTCTCTTCAATCCTCCTTAGATAGCATATATGAAACTACAGAAATGATGAAAGTTTAAAAAGCACAGAAAGCAAACCATCATAGTTCCCTACCATAATTGTACAAAATTGGAAGTAAGGAAAAAGAATGTGCTTATCCCTTCGATAAACATTTACAAACTACCAATTCTGTGTAGGGTATGAGGTTGAAGCTTGACAGAACTATGTTCCTACTTCTAAGGGGGGCAGTGGGGAGGGTAGGCTAACAAAGAAAGGAAATCCTGTACAAATAATTAAAAGAAGCTGATGTATTAGAACACCACTGAGTGTTTACATAAGTTAGAGGAGCTCTTGAGAAAGAATTTAAGCAGTAATCCAATTGTGGAGAAAATGACAATCACTTTAGGAAGACACACAAACAGCTTATTTTAATATAAAGCCAAATGTGATCAGTGCTTCAAAACTATTGCTATGCAGAAGGTGGTTTTGAGACCAGCAGCATCAGCATCAAGGACTCCTGGTGGAGCAATTGTTAAGCACTTGGCTACTAACAGAATGATTGCTGGTTTGAACCCAGGAGCTGCTGTGCTAGAGAACTACCTGTAAACTCTTCCTGTAAAGATTAAAGCCCAGAAAACCCTCTGGTAAGTTCTAGAGGAGGACACTTGTGTTAGACAGGGTTATCTAGAGGAACAAAACCAGGACACTTGTATATATATAGGTATATATATATATATATACAGTATATAGGAGTAAAATAGCTAATTAGTCCACACAGCAGTACAGGGGGCTCAGTTCAACTAAGCAGTTACATGGAACAGTTAATATACTGGAAGTCCTTCAACTTACGGGAGCTGCTGAGTCCAAGGTCAAGGAAGCAGACAGCTGAGTCTTCTTTAGGGCAATGCTGCAGTCCAGCCACAGGTGGCAAACCATAGAGCTTAGCAAAGCAGGCCCAGATGGGATAGCGAACTTAAGCAAAGCAAGACAACAGGATTCGACAGCCTCAAACTCAAGCAATGTATACACCAGCAGCATGGTGAAACAGGTCTCAAAGGAACCTCAAGCTCTAGTGACAAGATCCATGGGTTTGCTCTCCCACAGGTGGTGTGGCTCACAAATTGAGGTAGAGAACTAAAGCAGCCACGCACTGGTCCCATGACCAGTGAGCAGGAGAGAGAGGGCCGGGGCTTGCCGAGCCATTTATATATTTGCCCTCCAATCAAACTGCGACCTTATTAATCCCACCAGTTCCTATTGGCCAGGTTGGCACAATAAATCTCCTTATCACAATACTTAAAGTCAAGACCCATTCCAGAGCCTCAAATGACACCATCAACAGTATCTACATTGCCTAGGAGCTTGTTATAAATGCAGGCTTGGGCTTCCTAGCCCTCCCATACCCATTGCATTTTAATACATTTCCCAGGTGATTTATATATATGTGAATGTTGGATCAGCATAAGTAAATAACTCAAGTGAAAGGGAAATCGGGTCTAGTTTGTATTAAAAAAGATTCCCTGGGAGGAGAAGTATTCAGGCAGGACCTGAAATAGGATATAGGTCCCACTTTCGATTATTATTTCCCAACATTCTTCAGAAGGGTTCACGTTTAGATCTTGAGGGTCCACAATGAGGGCCATCAGGCTAAAAGGGGTATATGTATCTCAAAAACACATTTACGTATTTAGAAAGGAATCACACATAAATAATATGTGTGGTTTATGTATGGTGACTTTGGGATGTGTGATTCTGGAAGGAACCAAACTTCCATTCTTCTAATACCACAGGTGTCCTGGTGGTGTAATGGTTGAGTTGGCCTGCTAACCATAAGGTCAGCAGTTCGAAACCACCTTATGAGAAAGCTCCTCATGAGAAAGACAAGGCTTTCAACTCCCATAAAGAATTATAGTCTCTATAACTCACAAGGGCAGTTCTACCATGTCCTAAAAGGTTCTGTGAGTCAGCATATATTTCATGGCTCTGAGTTTAGATTTGTTGTTATTATTGTTTAACTTAATATCAACATAAGGATTTCAGTGCAAATCATAAATGTACATAGGGTTGAAAGCCAAGTGAATCTGATTTAAATCAGTTTACTTCTTTAGGCCTCAGACTTCTCACCCTTAAAACAGAACAAATAAAACCAACCTCTGATATTGTTGAGAGAATTAATTGAGATTAAAATGGAAAAAAACTACTGGTCCCCTTTCTAGAAAATTGCATGTTGTTAATGAACACTAATAACAGTATTAATGAATAAAAACAGTATACCATACAAGTTCTTGTTCTGTAGGAAAAAGCAGCAAACAGAATGGTATCAGTATAACTGGAAAATATTAGAACATATAGCATTATTTTGATCATAGACTATGGGAAAGAAATAAGATGTCTAGTTATTTGCATTACTAACATTGAACTGGAGTGAGATATTTATCGGGACAAATATTTGACATAAATGATGTTGTTGTTAGGTGCCTCTATTGACAACTCATAGCAACTTTATGTACTACAGGACAAAAGCACTGCTTGGTCTCCTGCCATCCTCACAACTATTCTGCCATTTGAGTTCATTGTGGCAGGTGTTTATCTTGTTTTGGGCCTTCCACTTTTCTCTTTCCAGGGACTCGCCTCTTCTGACAACCTGTCCAAAATACTCAAGACAAAGTCTTGCTGTCCTTGCCTCTAAGGAGCATTCTGGCTAATTCTTCTCATACAGGGATGTTGGTTCCTATGGCAGGCAACTGTATTTTAAATGGTCTTCACCAGCACCATGATTCAAATGCATCCATTCTTCTTCTGTCTTCTTTATTCAATGCCCAGTTTTCATATGCATATAAGGTGATTGAAAATATCATGACTTGGTCAGACACACCTTAGTCCTTGAAGAAATATCTTTTTTTCAACACTTTAATGAGGTCTTGTGGAGCAGATTTACCCAATGTAATGTGCTGCTCGATCATTTTACTGCTGCTTACGTGAGCATTGATTGTGGATCCAAGCCAGATGAAATTCTTGACAATTTTGTTTTTTCTCCAATTATCACGAGGGTACCTCCTGGTCCTGTTGTGTGGATTTGGGTTTTCTCTGCATTGACTTATAATCCTTCTTGAAGGCTGAACTCCTTGATCTTCACCAGCAAGTGCCTCAATTCCTCCTCACTTTCAGTGAGCAAGATTGTGCCATTGGCAAATCCTGATGCTGCATTCTTCTTCATACAATTCACCTTCCCTGAATAATTGCTCGGCATACAGTTTGAGTAAGTATGGTGGGAGGACACAACCCTTACTTTCACTCGTGTGCTATTTCCAGTTTTCACGTGAGCACCGTGAAGTACTCTGGATTTCACATGGTTCGTTAGGATCCACACCGTTGCATGTCTTTGCAGATAGAAAGAATAAATACATGAAATTAACACATACTATGAGAATCAACAGGTCTCTTGGGATTTCCTCGTCATTGTGGCACCGTTTGCTTGGGAATGGATCAGAAGGAAGAACGCTCTGTCAGTTCTTAGGTTCATTACGAGTCATCACGTTGGCTGTTTTATGAGAAAATCATGTATTGCAATTGTCATATATTCAAACCTAGCTTTGCTAATGACTCTTTAAGAAGATCTTTGTTAATTACATAATTTGTCTTGCAAATTAGGGTGATTTAAGAGTCCAATATTCTTACCTCTCTCTTGCTATTGTTTAACATGTTCCTAACATATGTAAAGATATTATTGGCTTTAGTTTCTCACAAAGCCACAATCCTTTATTAGATTTCATACCACCCTCCACTTCGATTTCTGAATTTATTTTGATGAAGCACCAAAAATGACAGCATGTTCTATGTACTGGGCCCCTGTGGGCTAAGCTATTTAGAAATTGCTACTAAGACAAAAGAAATCATGACTCTTGAAAGGATTCAAACCCTGTGCAAGAAGTGTAACAACAGCACTGCCAAGTACATGGGTAGAGGAATGAGGGAGAAAAAAGGCAAAACTGGAGGCGCAATTGTTCCAGCCAGTACAAACATAAGCACACGGTTCCACCTCATTTACACTTACACAGACAGCAATGCCTTATACCTCGAGGAATGGAGAGCTTCATGAAAGAAAGGAAGACAAATGATCAACAGTCTCCCAGCTGATGTAAGTGGATGTTAAGAGGAAAGAGATGGCAGACTTCCTCACAGCTCAGATCGAAACACATTCTGGATTCTCTTTTGCTCTCGTATCTTTCATTTCTCTTCCCTCCCTCCTTCACCCTCACATTGAAGTAGTTTCTTTTGTGGCGTTTTCTTATAGAAAAGAGAGGGGAAATCTTGGTATGTTAGCCTTGTCTGAGATAGGACAGCAGTGCATACCCTACTCCCCACCCACAGCATCAATTTCTCATTGAAACATTTGAAGCATATGCTCATCTTAGACTGTCCTCCCTCCAGGGAAATGGAGTAAAATCATCAAGAGAAGAGAGCAGCTCCTATACTGGAGAGCTCAGAGACCTGGGTGTGCCTCACCAACAAGTCGTGGTGTGACTTGGAAGATTCCCTTTCATTCTTTGCCAGACTCTCCTCTTCATCTGGGGTAAAACAAGCTCGAACAGATTTTTTAAAAATTATTTAAAATCCATTCATTTGGGGGAATATACCGAGCAAAAGTACACTGATTTGAGTTTCTATGTCTACCATTTAATGATATTGATGTCCTGCTTCCAATTGCATAACCATTCTTATCTTCCGGTTCTAGTTGTTCCTCCCCCATTCACATAAACGTGCTTCCCTCATATCATATGCCTGCAAGTACCTGGCCTTTTCCTAAATTTTGCTGTAAAGGTATTATGGCATTGCTGTTGTGATTCTGACTCATAACACCTGTATAATGTAGACTAGGACTGTCCCATAAAGTTTACTAGGGTACATGTAATCTTGACTGGAGCAGATCCCCATACTATTGCTTCCACAGGGCTGCTGGTGGGTTCAATCTATGGATCACTCGATTAGCAGATAAGCAATCAACCACCGTGCCACCAGAAATCCTTAGCTTTCAGCAAATCAGATTTTATAGAAGTTTTGTGATTAAAAGCACATCCTTTAGACTATAATTCAACTGAATTGTAATACGAAACCCATCCCTTCCTTTGTCTCTGATCTCACACCTATTAAATAACACTTCTATTACTTTACCTGTGAACTGTAGATAATATTATAATGTTGCTCTTTGTTTTGTTTTGTTCATTTGTTTTTACTAGTTTGTTTGCTTTTGGTGAGTCATGTGTCTAAGGTGCCTGGTGGAGCATTTGTTAAGCTCTTGGTTGCTAACCAAAAGGTTGGCTGTAAACCTATCAAAAAATTTCACTAAGGGCTTGATTCTTTAATCAATCTCATTCCATAAAGAATAAAGTCTTGGAAACACTATGAGGGCTGCTCTACTATAGCCTACAGGCTTGCTTCGAGTCAGAATCAATTTATCAACAATGGCTTAGGTTTAGTTTAATGTGTGTGGGAAATTAAATGAGAAAACACCCAGCACAGAGAATGTTTCTGATAAAAAAGAGGGTTTTTGAACAGAAAATCCTATTGTCTCTGCCCTAATATTAGCATGTGAAGACTAGCGCTGGGGCAACAATTTTCAATTATGTTGTTTGTGTTGTTAGGTGTCATCGAGTTCCAAATCATGGCAACTCTATGTACAGAAGAGCAGAACATTGCCCCATCTTGTGCCATCCTCACAATTGGTCTAATGTTTGAGCCCTTTGATGCAACCACTGGATCAATTCATCTGAGAAAAGGTCTTCCTCTTTTTCTCTGCCCTGCTACTTTACCAAGCATGA
This sequence comes from Echinops telfairi, assembly GCF_000313985.2. NCBI lineage: Eukaryota > Metazoa > Chordata > Mammalia > Afrosoricida > Tenrecidae > Echinops > Echinops telfairi. The sequence continues at coordinate 19,155,612 of NW_022111310.1, forward strand.
TGTCCTCTTCCGGGGATTTGTCTGTCCTGACGTGGCCAAAGTATCTAAGGTGAAATCTTGCCATTCTTGCCTTTGAGGAGCATTTTGGCTATATTTTTTCCAAGATAGATTTGTTTGGATTATTTTATTTTTTTTTTTTTTGGCAATCCATGGCGCTTTCAAAGTGCTATGCCAATACTGTAATTGAAATTAATCCATTCTTCTTCAGTCTTTCTTATCCAAAACCAAATTTTAACATATATATGAGATGATTGAAAATACCATGGCTCAGATCAGGCACGCCTTGGTCCTCAAAGTACCATCCTTGCTTTTCAACACTTTAAAGAGGTTTTGTGCAGAAGAGTAACTCAATGCAACGTGTCCTTTGATCTTTTGACTGCTGCTTCCATGAGCATTGATTGAGGATCCAAGCAAGAAAAAAGTCCCTAACAACTTCTTTTCTCCAATTCTCATAATGCAACCTATTGGTCCAGTTGTGAGGGTTGTGGCTTTCTTTACATTGAGTTGTAATATATCCTTATGGTAGTTACATAATCTGGTGTCATTTGGGGACTTGAGAGGATTAGGAGTGAAGGGGTAGAGTCTAGTCTGTCAATTGGGTCATAGCCAATGAGGCCTCTGTGTGGTCATAGCCTTCTCTTGAGAATTCTGGGAACTCCTGTATTTCCTCCTTGGAGCCAGAAGACACACACTCTCTCTGCTCACTCCCTGAGAGACACTATACTGACAAGACACATGGCTCTATGCCCTGGGAGTTGGAGAAGCCACATGGACCTACCTGGATGCAACCAGAGCTCTGAAGACAGAGAAGCCATGTAGAGACCCCTACCAGCACTGAGATGCTTATGCCACTGGATACACAGGATTTCTCATCCACTGGCCTGTGATCCTCCTGCATTTGATATCATTGCATGTGTTTCATGAGTCTGAAGAGGACTTTATAGATTGGTATTGGACATATGGGTTAATATCGGACTTGTAGACTTGACCTCGACTGGGCTGGGATATTTTCTCAATATTCAATTGCTATTGTATATAAACCTCTTTCTTATAGACATATGAGTGTCTCTGTAAATTTGTTTTTCTAGTCTACCCAGACTAACACAATCCTGAAGGCTGAACTCATTGGTCTTTATCAGCAAATGCCCCAATTCCTCACTATCAGCAAGAAAGGTTGTGCCATCTGCATATCACAGGTTGTTTTTAAGTCTACTTCTAATCCTGATTCCAGGCTGTTATTCGTATAATGCAGTTTCTTTGATCGTGTATCAGCATACAGATTTAATAAGTATGATAAGAGGACACCCTGAGGCACATCTTTCCTGATTTTAAACCATGCAGTATTTCCTTGTTCTGTTGAAGCAACTGCCTCTTGAACCAGGTACAGGTTCTATATAAGTACCATGAGGTGTTCTGGAATTTCCATTCTTCTCAAGGCTATCCATAATTTGTTACAATCCACCCAGTGGAATGCTTTAGCATAGTTAGCAAAACACAAGTAGCCATCTTTCTGGTTTTCTCTACTTTCAACCAAGATCCATGTGAGATCTATAACAATATTCCTGTTCCACTGCCCCTTTTGAATCTGTTCACTTTGGATCACCCTGGATGGTAGTTGAAAGACCAGTGACATTAATGTCAGCATCACAGCAACACAGCTTTACCACAGTATGACAAACTGACAGACAAGTGGTCCTTAAATCATGAGGCACAATAAAATGTCTCCATCCTTGATGGCAACAACGGACCATGAAACCCACCCTGGAGCAATTTATTAGTAGCACTGTGATTCTTAGTATATCAGTTAGTAAATGTGTATATTTTAGCTACTCTTAAGCCTTGTGTAGTTTCTAATTGGTATCTCTGCTCTACAGAAAAAGTGCCCACCTGTGCCAAGCTCAAGTAAAGAATCAAGCATGAGATTTAAAAATAATTTCTATTCTGGATGACTCTTTCAATGTAGCTGCGATTCTGAGACTTTCTGCTTCTCTTTATCTTTCCCCAACCTGCCTGTGGGAAAATTAATCTCTTTAAGCACAATATGGGTCTATTGTTCTCTGTCATTCAGCTTCCAATACTACAGATGACACTTTATAAAACTTCTGATCAATTGACAGGAGTCAACGTTCCCTCAATAGAATGAATTCACTTTGAAGTCTGATGAAAAGGGAGGTTAGACTCTCAGCCACTGTTCTTACCATGTCAAGTCAATAAATCCGTAGATCCATCTCAGCCTCAGTTTTCTCATCTATAAAATGGTGCTATTAACTTCCATATCTCAGGGGGAAAAGGGGAACAAAAAAGTTACAAATGTTATAAATATGTAAAATGTAATCCCTACTCCCAATTTTTTTACTAAATTGAAAGTATGGCCACTGGTACAGATTAAAGTGATGACTGTTCCTAAATCTCTGTTTTCAATGTGACTGAGCTGTGAAATAATTATATATTTCCAAGCATGTTTGTAAGTTTTACTATGAAACATCTGGCTGCTTTATGACTTTAATCCCAGATCTGAATTCCGCAAGGCTTCCCACAGTAATTTCCCGTTATCCACACAATGCTTTGAACTGATGAGACACGTAAGGATTAGGAATGGGAATCTTTCCAGTTGTCTTATGACCTCTTTCTGTTTCTATAAAGAGATCAATGGACAAGGCTCTTCTGTAACATGGAAAAAAGGGATTGGATCGTAAAGGACCAGCCATCCCTTTATACCACAGAGGAAAAGTCTTCACAAGGGAGATGGTTTTAAGTCCTTATTGGTACCCAAGGCAGGTAACTCTCTGATGTGCTGTTTCTCGTCAATCATATGGCACGGATAATGCAGGCTTGACACGAGAGCAAAGTGAGACGATGAATGTGAAAGAAAGATTGTGACAAACAAAGTAGTTCTCTGTGATGGCTTTAGTATTAACATCACATGATTTAGGAATCATTTCTGTGGCCTATGTCATTTTTATTTTTATAAAAAGTAAGTGTCACACTGGTTTGTAATTCACTGTGGGTGCTTTTCCTTCTTTTTCCAAAGAAATCCATTTTAAGAAATGTTGCTTGTATGGTAGAGACAACTGACCCAGAAATAGCCTCCAAATAGCAATCATGTGTGAGCTGTTTCATTTTAATGCCTTTTATTTTTGCTATCAATAGGCCCTTTCTATTGAAGCAAACTGTGGGATAAAAGGCCAGCTAAAGGAAGAAGAGTGTATAAAAGAAGGTATATGATATGAACAAAGAGAAGCAGAGCATATGCATTCCCTGGTGCTTTAATAACAAATGGCCACAAACTTAGTGGCTTAGAAGAGCATACAACTACTTTCTCAAGTCATAAGTGAAAATCAGTGGGTCAGGGGTTGGCTTCTTTTTGGAAGAACATCTTTTATTTTTGAGGAAGGGCAACATTCAACCTATAACAGCAGGCCACAGAGTTATAATAACCTGGATTTGAATCCCTGCTCACATATTAAATATGCAGTTTGTGCTCTCTGGCCCTCATATTCTCATTTGTCAGATTCAGCTATGATAAACTCTTTCCAAGATTGTATAACATGAAAAATATTTAAGACTCATATTTCCTGATTTCAAAACATATAATGAAGCTATAGCTATTAAAGCTGCCTGGTCCTTAAATAATAACAGACATATAGATCAGTGGAATAGATTATGAAGTCCAGAAGTAAGTCCAGACTTAATATGGTCAGCTGATTTTTGACCAGGGTGCCAAGGTCATTCAATGGAAAAAGGAAAACCCCATCAATGAATGGTGGGGAAATTTGGACTTCCACATGCCGAAGAACGACATAAGATTCATGGCTCATGCAACACATAAAAACAATAAAAAATAGATCAAGGACATGAATATGAGAAGCAAACCTATAAAGTTCTTAGATTCAAATGTAGGAGGAAGGCTATGAGATCTAGTTTTCAACTGTGTGTTTTCTGATTGGAAAACCAAAGCACAACTAGAAAAAGACAAAATAGAAAAATAGAACCTCGTTAAAAGTAAATACTTTGTTCATTGGCATGCTAACTTCTTGAGGAGAGGAAAGATCCCCAGGACAAGCAAAACACTTCTGAAGCAGAAGAGCACAGTAGCAGCCCTCTAACTTCTCAGTCTCACCACCCATTACCAGCTCTAGAAGTTTAAGCAGCCTGGTACCGCTACTGTGATTAATGCATACACTGATGAAACAGAACAGAGAACTCCAAAATACATGCATCCACATACAGACAAGTTCTCTTTGACAAGGGGCCAAAGAAACATTAAGCAGCAAAGAGAGAGCCTCTTCCACAAAGAGAGTTGGCAAGACAGGGCCTCCATCTGCAGAAGAATGACGCAGGTCCCAGACATGAACTCATGCACAAAATAAACTCAAGATGGATCAAAGACCTACCAGAAGTAGAAATATGATCAATGAGAAAATAGGGACAAGCCTACGGGGCCTATTGCAGGGCATAGACACCGTATCAATGTAGCAAAGGAAACACACGGTAGAAGACACAATAGGTGGCTGGGTCTTCTGAAAAGAAGACGCTCATGTGCACCACAGTCTTCATCAAAGGAATAAAAAGAGAGCCAGAGTGAGAGGGAAACTACTTTTAACAACACCACAACAGACAGGGAAGCAATCTCTAAAATCTAGAGCAAACTAAAACTCTCAATAAGAACAATTCAGTGACATCGCAGTATTTAAAGACATGAACAAAGGATATGGACAGACCTTTCACCAAAGGTGACATCCAGAAGCCTAACAAACATCTGAGAAAGGCTTATGATCCCCAGTCATTCCAAGTAACAAGAACCCACCCCACTCTAACAATGACAGCAAGTACAAAAACGAAAAATAACAAATGATGGGGGTGGGGGCTGCTGACAGTTTGGAAAGCTTACACACTGCCGGAGGGACTGTAAATACATACCACTGTACCGAGTGATATGGTACTACCTCCAACATCTGGAATAAAATTTCATATGACCCAGCAACCCCACAGCAATAAGAGTCAACATGAAAACCCATGATCATTGCAGCGCTCCTCACAAATAGCATGAAGATTGGAACTAATGCCCATCAGTTGAAGAATAGATAATGAAATTGATATTCCACACAATGGAATAATATCATACATCATTTTTTAAAGTGATGAAACCACAAGTGCCACATAGCACTAGGAGAGCATTATGCTGAATGAAAATAGCCAATGACAAAAGGACAAAAATCATATGATACCACTGAGCAAAAAGCAAAACAAGATAAAGACTTTCATAATATAGAATATAGACTTTAGAGATGGCCAAGCATGGAAGAGCAAAGGAGGGGCGATAGAGCAATAGGCTAGGCTTTGATGGGTGTTAACTTAGGTAAAATTAAAGAGTAGTCCACAAGAGAGAGAAGAGAAATCAAGGAGTGTGTCAAGAGGAAACCATTGGGGGGCTTGATTAGTAGTTTACACTGTTGACTAATAAATTGATTATCTGAAGTATAACCCCCTCATTTAATCTATAATTTTAAGATGTTTATTGAATAAATAAATAAAAGGAATCAATAACACAAAGATGCAGTTAATATTTGGAGAAACTTTTCAAGAATCATATATCTGATAAGGGTCTACCAAAAAATACATATAATAAATGTCTACAATTTATCATCAAAAAGCCAAATGTTTTTAAACGGGAAAAATACTTAACCAGTTTTTTCCGTAATGGCTCTGTCATTTTACATTCCAATCCACAAGGGACTCGGGCTCCAGCTTCTACAGAACCATGTCAATTGCTATTGTTTCTCCTTTTTCTGAATTTTTGCCATTCTAAAACTGGTGAGATGGTATCTCATTGTAGTTTTCATTTGCATATCCTTAATGGCTGATGAAGGAGACCTGGTGGGACTATTTTAAAGTTCTTGGGTGCCGACGGAAAGGTCAGTGATTCAAGCTTCCCAGTCATTCTGTGGGAGAGAGAATCGACAGTTGGCTTCTGTAAAGATGGAGAGTCTTGTAAACCCTACCCAGCAGTTCTCTTTCCTTTAGATGACCATGAGCTGAAATGGACTCAAAGGGAGTGAGTTTTGTTTGCATTTGGAAGTTGCTCCTGACATTGAACATCACTTCATGTGCATGTTGGTCACTTTAATAACCACTTTGGAAAATTTGTTTTTATTTCTAGGGCAGGGTGGAACTGTCTCTGTCGTGGTCTGAGTTTACAACTCTTTATGAGAGAATAGAAAGCCTCATCTTTCTCATATGGAACAGCTGGTGGTTTCAAACTGTTGACCTTGTCATTAGCAGCTCAACACATAACCACTAGTCCGCCAAGGCATACTATAAACAAGTTACATTATGGTGAGAACACCTTCTTTTCTTAGAGAATATAGACAATTTCAAGGCTCACAAAAACAGGACAAGATGAATCACACATGTGTTCAAAATATGTTGTTGTTAGGTGCCATCGTGTCCCTTCCAACTCAGAGCAACGCTCTGTACAACAGAACAAAACGCTGCTCAGGTCTATGTCATCCTCACAGTTGCTCTGAGGTTCGAACCCATGGGTGCATCCATTGTGCCAATCCATCGTGCAGAGGGCCTTCATCTTTCTCACTTTCCCTCTACTTTACCAACCATGATGCCCTTCCCCAAGGGATTGGTGTCTCCTGACAGCATGTCCAAAGTCTGAGAGTAAGTTTTATCGTCTTTGCCTCTAAGGAACATTCTGGTTGTACTTCTTCCAAGACAGGCTTGTTTTGTTCTTTTGGCAGTCACTAGTACGTTCACTATCCTTTGCCAGCACCATAATTCAAACAAAGAGCAAGAAAATCTTCAAGAGGAGGAAACCCTATTAGAACTACCTGATAAGTAATTCAAAAATGTGCACCCAGGACCATTCTGTTTAAAAATGAGATCAAGGAAATCACTGACAAAAATCAAAGAAAACACAAAGCTCTAGAATAGTGGTTCTCAAACTTCCTCATGCGGCGACCCTGTAATACAGCTCCTCCTGTTGTGGTGACCCCCCAACCATCACATTACTTTCGTTGCTACTTCATAACTATCATTTTGCTACAGTTATGAATCATAATGTAAATATCAGATATGCAGGATGTACTTTCATTGTTATGAATTGAACATAACTAAAGCATAGTGATTAATCACAAAACAATATCTAATTATATATTGTGAAATATTTATTTCTAATTAAAAATAAATGAAATGTTGTCTTGAAGTATGGTGTAGCATGAGTAACAGTCTTAATATAACAACAGTAAACTGCATTGCTACATTTGTGACAGTATGCGTAACAATCCAACGTCAGTGCAAAGGTGGAGATAGCTTGTTTCTCACCAGATCAGAAATTCTCAGGGCAATCTGTGCAAGAGCACAATGAAGATCATCTTCCACAACAAGTCTACTTCTGTGTTTAGACTTGATAACCAACAAGCTGGAAAACCCTGTTTCACAAAGATGTTGTTGGAAATGGAAAAAGAAGTTCCAGCACAGTCTCAGACAGAATAGGATACGAGTGCAAACACTTGATCCAGAATTTTGTAACTGGCATTGTAGAGAAATCAGTTTTCACTGCATTATTGCTAATAAGTTCAATGAACTCTTGCGCTGTCTCAGGAACACCTTCAATGTTGACTGTGAATGGGCTTCTGGCAAGTGCAAATGGGGTGTCACGTAGATTTGGAAAGTTCCATGACATTTTGTCTGCAAGCATGTGCAAGTGTTCTTTCATTGTAATCCTTTTGTCTGGTTCAATGTCATGTTCCTCAAAGAAAGCAGATAAGGTAGGCAACAGACAAGGTAAATTTTATTTTTTTGCCGTAGCTGAAGTTTCATTTGGAATGATCAGATCTTTTCAGACAAACTGAGGCATGTTGCAATTGGTCCTTGCAGTGATCAATTTAACTCATTGAAGATGGCAAAGATGTCAACCAAGTGAGCTATTTTCTGCATTTCACTTTTATTGCTGAAAAGTGCTTCAAACTGTGGTCTTTTTTTCTGATTAAGAAACGTTTTGAGTTCGTCACAAAGCTCAAACACACATTTTAAAGCGTTTCTTCTCGACAACCATCTCGCTTCAGTGTGAAATAGCAGCGCATTATTTGGTGCATCCTCATTGCACAGTTGTGAAAAGAGTCGACTGTTTAAAGTGCTTGCCATTATAAAATTGACAGAATATATGACGCTTTTCATTACTTCTTGTAACTCTTGTGGCAGTGTCTTCATTGCTAATATTTGCTGATGAATCATACAGTGAGTTTCGATGACCTTTGAAGACTCATTCAGTACCAAACATTGAAATCCAGATCAACATCCTACCATAGCTGGAGCACCATCTGTGAAAACAACACAAACCTTTTCCCCAGAGATCTTATGCTCTTTCAGAAATGAACCAACTGTGTCAAATACATCACATGCAGTACTTGTCATTTCAAGAAGTTTGCAAATAAGAAACTCATCTTTAAAGTCGCCATATTTAAAATACCTCACGTAAACCAGTAACTGAACAGTTTGCAACGTCTGTAGATTCATCAAGCTGGATGCTAAATATTGGAAGTGGAGCAGATTTACTTTCCTGGATTACCTGATCAAGAATGTCAGTGGACATGTCATCTATTTCTCTGTGGACAGTGTTTTTAGATAAGGGAATTACACTCAATTTTGTAACATATTAATCTCCAATCATAACTCGAACAGTGTCTTTGGCCGCTGGCAATAGTAAATCCTCAGCAATGGTGTGAGGTTTCATAGCTCTGGTGATTCTGAGTGCCACCAAATGTGAAGCTTCAATGGCTGCTATATTTTGTTTGTGGTCCTTGCCACCAGTGCAAAATCTGGCTTTCTTGAGTCCATCAGCTTTACTTTAGTAGGTATCCTTGTCGGCAATGCTCGGATGCTGCTATCAAAATGGCGTTTTAGTTTGTTCGGCTTCATAGATTCGGCTGATAGAACTTCACAACAAATAACACATTGCAGTTTCTCAATTCCTGCTGTAATTATTGAAGTAAAACAATGCTATAAAAAATCCTCTCTATATTTTCTTTTCTTAATGTTCTTCTCTACAGGATACATTGTCATGAGATTGTTTGCTAATGAAAATAATATATAACAGTGGTTTTAATAATACAAAAGATAATATATTACATAGTTCAGTCAATATTGCTCATTAAAATTTCCTATGATTTACCATTCTGTGTTGTATTTTTTACATACCTGTTACTGTCACAAGGGGGCAGTATTCACATCAACCACAGCTGAATATAAAAAGACCAATCAGCATCCAGATTAAGTTCCCATAGTACAGATATATAAATATATATATTTTGTAGTAGCTGATTTTATAGTACATGATTTTACATTTACCCAGTAATCATAATTCACGAAATGTCGTTTTACCTCTAATACTGCTGCTTTCAACACAGTAGCTGCTTTTAACAGAGTAGCTGCTTTCAACACAGCAGCTACTTTCTACACAGTAGCTGCTCTCTACACATGTGTGACTGGTCCACATAAGTACATTATGGCGCCAACCCTATTACATATACCTTGGTTTGTATGGAGGGTATGTGATGGGGTTGGCATGATTATGTCATAACAGTGAATACTTGTATGAAGGTGTATCTGCATGTGGGTGGACCCACCTGGAGATGGATAGAGGAGTGGTGTCTCAGTTTGTAAGACCATCAGAAATACGTGTTTTCCAATGGTCTTAGGCGACCCACGTGAAAGGGTCATTCGACCCCCAAAGGGGTCACAACCCACAGGTTGAGAACCGCTGCTTTAGAAGAATACAGAGAAAAAGAAGAAATTAACAAAATAAATAAAAATTTAGGAGCCATACAAAAGCAGTTAAAAAAATCTGAAATTTCAGGAATATAAAATGTATTGTCAGGCACTAGATTAAATTAAAGCTGAAACTTGCTCTTAATCATAGAATAACTAAAGCTAATGAAAGAAACAATCAAGTAAAATAACAACAGAAAATCTCAAAGAGAACCTTAAGAAGACAAAATAAAGTATTATAATTAAATATGCAAAGATGAGGAAATAGAAAGACAAAAAGGAAGAACATGCTCAGCATATCTTAAGCTTAAAGAACTGAAGAAAATATTCAAGGCTCTAATTAAAATACTTAAAGATTATATTGGCAAAATATTTAACCATGCAGGAAGTATCAAAAAAGATGGAAGGAATCTACAGTCACTCAGGCAAAAAGAACTAAGACATTCAATCATTTAAAGTGGTATCATGTGATCAAGAACTGATGGTACTGAAAAATTAAATCCACTCCTAATTAAAGACCTCAGCAAGAAACAAGGCTCCTGGAATTGATGGACTACCAATCAACATGTTTCAAAAAAACTGATGAAGCACTAGAAGCACACCCTCACCTATGCCAAGACTTTTGAAAGACATATATCTGACCAACATCTCAAAGAGATCCATATTTGTATCCATTCCAAAAAAGGTGATCCATCAGAATGTAAACACTATCACACAATACTATCAATGTCACATGCAAGTAAGATTTTCTGAAGGTCATTTAAGAATGGCCAGAAATTCTGACCAGCTTCAGAAGAGAACATGGGACAAGGATTATCGTTGTTGACATTGGATAAATCTTGGCTGAAATCAAAGAATACAAGAAAGATGTTTACTTATATTTTAATAACTACTCAAAAGCACTCGACTGTGTGGATCATATAAAGGTGTGGATAACATTGCGAAGAAGAGAAACTAAATAAAAATGTATTGTGCTCATGCAGAACTTGTACACAGATCAAGAAGCCATTTTTTGAACAAATAAGGGAATACTAAAAAAAAAAATGTGACCAAACTCAATGCTATCAAGCAGATTTAGTATCCAAGAGACCCCACAGGACAAGGTAGAACTGCCATCACAGGTTTCTGAGACTGTAACTTTTTAGAAGAGTAAAACGTCTTTCCCCCATGGCGGATGGCATCTAAGAATAGCAAGTTCAATTTGGATCTGGAGAAATTAAAACAAGTCTACAAGAGCTAAAATAAAAGCTTTAATACATCTCACTGAATTTACAGACAATCTCAAGAACAGATTTGAACAGTAATGACTGAAGACCAAATAAATGATGAAATGGCATGATAATCGCATACATTTTAAAAATACCAAAAAGTCATTAAAAGGACAGGAAAGAAAGAACAGATAAAAATGGATGTCAGAAAAAAAATCTGAAACGTCCTCTTGAACAGAGTAGCTAAACCAAAAGGAAGAAATCATAAAGTAAAACAGCTGAACAGAAGACTCAAGAGGGTGGCTCGATAAGACCATGTAAAGTATTATAATGAACTGTGCAAGACCTGGGTTTAGAAAAGAAACAAGGAACCATGTGATGGACAAAAACCAGTATGGTACATTCATATACCTCAAAGGAATGAACTAAAGAAAAATTCAAGCCTGAGGTTGCAATATTAAAGGATTATATGGACAAATCATTTAGTATTGTAACTTTAGACTTGAATTTGCAGAAGCATTGATGCATTTGAATTATGATGTTGGCAAAGTATATTGAAAGTACCATAGACTGCCAAAGAAACAATGAATCTATCTTGGAAGAAGTACAGCGAGAATGCTCCTTAGAAGCAAGGATGGCAAGATTTCATCTCACAAAATTTGGCCATATACTTGGGTGAGATCAGGCCCTGGAAAAGGACCTCGTGCTGGGTAAAGCAAAAGGGCAATGAGAAAGAGGAAGATACTGGACAAGCTAGATCAACACTGCGGCTAAAACAATGGCCTTAAACATTGTTTTAGGCCTTAAACACAATAGCAATTGCAAAGATGGCACAGGATTGGCGGTGTTCTGTGTTGTTGTATAGAGGGTTGCGATGAGACAGAACTGATTCAATGACACATAGCAACAAATGAACAATGTGGGCAAAATATTGAACAATGCATTGAGCATCAAAACAAAATAGGAGTACACAGCATCATTATTCCAAAAAGAATATCTCACTATTACTTCAAGAAGTAGCATGTGAATGAGAACCAAGGATATTGAAGTCCAAGTTGCCTTAGAGGGATTGGTAAAAACAAGGCTCTAATAATTGATAGAACACCGATTGAAGTATCACAAGTTCACACACCTATGCCAAGAAATGTGGAAGGCATACACATTTGTGCCCATTCCAATAAAAGGTGATCCAGCTTTATGTGGAAAATATTGAGCTATATTGTTAATATGACAGACATGTAAATTTTACTGAGGATAATTCAAACATAGTTGTAGCAGTGAGTGAACATGGAACTGCCCAGAATTTGAGTCAGATTTAGAAAAGGACATGAGATGAAGGATATCATTGCAGATGTTAGCTGAGTCTTGAACAAAAGCACAGAATATCAATAAGATGTTTGTCTGTGTTTCATTGACTACGAAGTTGTATTTAACTTTTATGTGAATCAAAGTAATTTATGGGTAACACTGCATACCATAGGAATTCTAGAACACGTATGTACAACCTGTAAATAGACCAAGCAGCCATTCAAACACCATATGGAAAATACTGTATGGCTTAAATTCAGAAAAGGTAACTTTTACCATACCTAATCAAACTGTATGCTATGAATGTACCATCAGGACTGAGGATGCCTCATCAACAACCTGTGTTGTGTAGCGGATACAACTTGTTTACTAAGTGAAGAGGGATAGAAGTCTTAATGATGCTGACCGAAGTCTTTAGCATGGATTACGCAACCACATAAAGAAATCAAAATCCTCACAACTGGAACAATAAATGACCTGAAAACTAGACAAAACCTTGCATTTGTCAAGTGGTTCATTTTACTTGGATCCATCATCAATCGTCTTAGAGGCAGTACTTAAAAAAATCAAATAACATTATACTGGGAAAATCTGCAAAAGACATATTTAAACGTTAAAAAATAAAGATCTCACTGGGAAGACTAAGATGTGCCTGCACCAAATTGTGGTGCTTTCAATCACTCTATATGCATGAGAAAGCTGGATGATAAGTATTAAAGCCCAAGAAAAACTGATGCCTTTTAATTACACAATTGGTGAAAAATATTGAATATCCCATGGACTGCCAGAGATCCCACAAGTTTGTCTTGGATGAAATGTAAATAGAATGCTCCTTTGAAGTAAAGAGTTGTGTCACAGCCTTTGAACATGCTATTGGGAGGAAGCAATCTGGAGGACATCCTGCTGGGTAAAGTGGTAGGCCAGTAAAACAGAAAAAGGCCCTCAATGAGATCGCATGTTGCAATGGCTGCAACCAGAGTCTCAACCACAGCCATGATTTTGGCATGACACAGGATCAAGCAGCTCCATTGTGCTGTATGTAGGATCATTATGAATGTGGAGTTATTTGACAGCACCCAATAACCACCTTATCATGAATATGGACTCAAAGCTTCTGGAAAAAATCCTAGCCAATAGAATTCAACAACGTACGAAAAATAGGACTAAGTGAGATTCATACCAGGTACACCAGAATAGTTCAATACCTGAAAAACAGTCAGTGTAATTTACCACATAAATAAAATAATGGGGAAAAACGCACACACAATTCTCTCAATTTGTCTTAAAAAAAAGTGGGAGAGGGCATTTGACACACTACAATAGCATTCTTTATAAAGTCTCTCTCTTGATAAAATAGGAAAAGAAATCTCTCAGCATAATTTAAGGGATATGCATGCACAAAACAAGTGAGCAATATTACTCCAAATTCAGAAGGATTGAAAATACTGCCATTATTACTGGACCCAGAGAAAGACTAGCTTTACTACCATTCTGTTCAAGACTGAATTAGAAGTCCTGTCTAGAACAATGAAGGGCAAGAGATAAAACTCACCACACGTGGATCCCAGGAACAGGAATGGGACTAGAGATACGAAAAGGGTGGGTAGGGGGAATGGGGGCGGGCTGAGTAGAGAGGAGGGTAAGATCGCAATGAACAGCACAGAACTGCACACCTCCAGCCAAGGGGAAGAACAACAGAAACCAGAGGGGCAGGGAGATGGCGGTTGGTGTGAGATTTGAAAATTATTAACAATCTACAATCTATCAGGGGGCCATGAGGGTTGTGGGGTGGGGGAGGAGGGAGGGAAAAAAAGAGGAGCTGATCCCAAGGGCTCAGTGGAAAGTAAAAGTCTAGAAAAGAATGATGGAATATATATACAAATATGTCGGATACAATTGATGTATGGTTTGTGATAAGAGTTGTAAGAGCCCCCAATAAAATGATTTCTTTAAAAAAAAGAAAGGGAAAATAAAATGCACTTAAATTGTTAAAGGAGCAGTAAAATTATCTCTATTTCTAGGTAGTATGATCCTATACATAGAAAACTCCAGAGAGTTAACAAGAGCTAAGCTAGCGCTCCACTGGAGCTAATGGAAAAATGCAGTAAAGTGGCAGGATAAAAAGAGGCAATATAAAAATCAGTCAACTTAGCTCCCTATTAACAAAGAGAACTCTAAAAATGAAATCACATTAATAATATCATTTACAAGAACTAGACAAAAGATTAAATTCTTAGAAATAAAACAAACCAGAGACACAAAAAATAGGTATAAAACAAGACAAAAATATGAAACACAAATACAAAAAAATACACACACACACACAAAAGGCCTGCATAAATGGAGTAATGTGGCTAGGCTAGGAAGAGTTTATGGCTAGGAAGAGTTGACATTGTGACAATGGCAATACTACCAAAAGCAATCTACTACAGACATTTAACCTTTTGACTAAGGACAAAAACATATTAAATGTGGAAGAGACAGTCTCTGATAAATGGTGCTGGGAAAACTGTATGTTCATTTGCATAAAAAATGAAAGAGATTTATAACTCTCACCAAATCAGATAACTAATTCAAAATAGATCAATAAAACATATTAAAATGTACAAACAGCATAATACAAACTAAAAGTCAGACTTCTAAAAAATGAAATTGATATTTATAAAAAAACTTTATGAAAAAAGAAAAGAAAGAATTTATAGACTAGGGAACATTTTGGCAATGACATACTGGGTAACTGACTAATCTCTTAAACTTACTGAAAACTTCAATATTCAAAACCCAAAATACAAAAACTCCAATAAAACAAAAGGGCAGGGGAGGCAGAGAACTTGACTAAGACACTTCACCGAAAAAGACGTTAAAGTCAGCTAGCACACAAATAAATATGCCTGATCGTTAGACAGTAAACCCTTTTGGTCCCAATTCTTAGGAACTCTGTAAGACAGACTAGAACTGCTCCACAAGTTTCCAAAACTTTCAGTCCCTATGAAATTAGAGTGCCTCAAAAGTCATCCTTGGGGAGGCTGTTGGGTTCAAACCACCAATCTTTTGCTTAACACCCCAACACTTATCCACTGCACTACCAGGGCTCCTGCCTTGCCCAGTAGAAAGATGTAAGTCGAACCTGCAAGGAAATATCATCTTACCCTAGTATTCATAGCTCTTCTCCAGAAGAGGTGGTGGGTTTAAAGCACCAACCTTGTAGCAGTCCAAACTACCTGACAGTGCCATCAGATTCAACTTTCATCCAAAGCACAATAAGGAGAAAGCAATAAATAAAAGTTTTAATAATTTAAAAATGAGCATAAAACTACTATACCACCCAATAATCGAAATCCTAGATATGTAGGCAGATCAAACAAAGGTCAGATTACAAACAGAAATTTGTATACCAGTATTCATTGGAGCAGTTTTGACAGTAGCCAAAAGATGGAAGTAACTGAAATGTCTATCATCTGATACGGAGAAATTAAACCCCGATGCCTGCCACAAGATGGATGGACCTCAAAAGCATCATGCTGAGAAAAGTCAGTCAGTCACAGAAGGACAAATATTGTATGCTCTCATGTAAAGAAAATAATGAAATAGATGGAAGCCAAAGATAACTAATGCAAAAATAATTGTTTCAGAAAAACTGTAGCCTGGTTATTCTTTGGCCACGGCAAGACTTTCTCGGTCGTACTTTGCCAGGTGATAAGGAAAGGGGGCTTGGAAAAGTGGAAAACTCCCAAGCCCACTGCCATTGAGCTGAGCTGATGCACAGCGATGCTCTCAGGCAGGGTAGGACTGCCCCTTGGGGTTTCTGACCTTTTAAATCTTTATGAGAGAAACCTCTCTCATCTTTCTCCTGTGAAGTGGCTGCTGGCTTAGAACCAGTCATCTTGCAGTTAGTAGCTCAATTCATAATCTTCTATTGCCAGCAATGAGGAGCATCATTGTGAAAGAGCAAGACCTTCCTTGAGATGGGTTGAAAGAGTGGCTGTAATGAGAAGCTCAATCGTAACATTGTGAGGATGGTGTCGGATTGGATACTTGGGTCACTTGGAGTCAGAACGGGCTGGATGAGACCTGGCAGGGACAACAAAATGGCAGGAGAGAAGGGAAGAGGAGAAAGGTGTCCTTAGGGGACATAGAATTTATGTTAATGTCCGTAGAGTGTTGTTTTTACAAAATGATATCAAGAATGGTTGAACAATTTAAAGGATGTATTCAATGTTGTTGAATTGTACACGAAGATCTTGTTGAGATGGTATATTTTATTATATCTATTGTCACCCTAATATTTCTTAAAGGATTAAGAGAGACTAGTATTTTCAAAGATTGGAGATTTTCATTAAAATAAAATTAACAAGCAATATTCAATGCTGAATACTGAGTGCCCTGGTGCCCTTGCAGTTATGTGCTGAGGTGGTAACTGCAAAGGCAGCAGTTTGAAACCTCCAGCCTTTCCTTGAGAGAAAGGTGAGGCGTTCTGCTTTCCCAAAGAGCTAGCATGTGGGAAACTCACAGCTGCATCTTCACCCTGTCCTGTAAGGCTGATGTGAGCCCACCTCATCTCAATGGCAGTGAGTTTGGTTGGCCATAAAGCAAGCACGCAGTACACAGTGATGATTTTTTAAAGTACATTCTGGTTGGGGCTCATTTAATATCTATGAAAATGAAGGCCAAGCCAAAGGAAGAAAGAGATATTCAAATTCATGGTAAACTGTCTTGGACTGGGATTCAGAAGTAGTTTTATCTTTCCTGGTTGTTACCAACCCATTTGTTCGAGTATCATTGAACGTTTCTTTGATTCCCACTTATTCTCTAGGCCCCCATCTTTCCCTCGGTAAATTCTATGGTTGAAGCATTTAACTTCTGACTTCCTATTACATATTTGTACAAGTGTAAAATTTAAGGTTGTTTGGGGGATGAGAGGTAACAATTACATTTTTTTTCAATCTAAAGAAACAAATGTCATGATTTCACATCGTTCCGGAGAGGTGCTTTTAGGAATAGGTTTGGTTAATAGCTCCTCTTTCCTACACATTTATTTTAAAAGTGCAGTGAGCTCACTATGGTGAAATATTGGATATTCTTTTCCATGTTCACACTTTCACTGAGATCGACTCTCAACTCCCAATGTCTCAGCTTCTGTTCTTTGGATAACTGATGCTGCCTGGTTCGCTGTTCTGTGCTGAAGGTGAGAGGAATACAAGGACCGGTTGGGGAACCACAAACTTATGATGCTCAGGGGCAGGCAACTAAAAAATTTTCAGATCCCCTTTTCAGCTCTGAAACTGTGGGCTACTGCAAACCGGAACCCACTGGAGGCCCCTCCTTCTTCCCCCTGCTCAAAAAGCTGGATAAAAGTTTCTTTGTTGTTGCTGTTCTTCACATGTCACCGCCATGCAGTCAGTGACATTCCAGTCCTGGTCACTGCTTAAGCGCAGAGTAGAACTGCGCCATCGGGTCTTCCAGGGCATGCCCCATCAGGTGTGGATGCCAGGCCTGTCTTCAGAGGTTCCAACGTTGGCTAGCTTCACATTTGTACCATCCTGGGACTGCAACCGTGCCATTAAAAGGACTAGAATACAACTTTTCCCTTTCTTCCCAGGTCACTGTTCCTCAAGCTGTTATGGTATCTTGTAATTGCTATTGAATGTGGCACTCCCTAAAGAACTGGAATGTTCACAAGGCAAGTGCAGACTACCTAGGTGCCCGTGCCACACCCAGCCATTTGTTGAGGACAAAAGCAAAAGGCTGGCACAGGGGTCCGCCCTCAGACTTTGGATTGATGCAGGCTACTTGGTTGGAGGCAGGGAACTTAATCTTCATTTTCTTGCACACTCTTTTCCAACACATCCAAACAGACAACTTCCAAAGACTGAAAGCTCCCACACAGCAGGATGTGTTCAGTACCTGGACCAGGGGGAGCTACTAGACATGTTCTCATCGACTTGCCTGGTAAAAGCTCTGTAATACTGCCAACCTGAGGGAGGGGTGTCGGGACATTCCTACCCCATATACCGTGGGGCACATGTACCTGACTCTGACCCACCCTGCGCTTCCCCTTCCAGACACTACTCAGCGTCCGTGCTGCTTACTGTGTGACAGTAGTCACAGGAATGCATAGGCTGTCCAGAGGCTAGGCACAGAGAACCAGAAGTAGTGATTGATAACCCATCTCTGAGTTGTAGGGAGGCACCTGGAAGGTATTCAGACAGCCAAGGTGCATGACCCGTTGTCTCATGTGACCTTATTCATACAAAATAATATTATTAATAATATTATTAAGAAGTTCAAGACAGTGACCATGGAACAGAGACCCCAATCCAACATGTGCCTTTTTGTGAAATGGTAATGTTTAACCATGGTCAGTTTTGCATGCTACCTATTCATATACATAAAAAATACATCCGAAAACTAACCTCTTCAGGATATGTACAGTCATGATCACCCTTCCAGACTGGAAAATATGTTTTATGTTAGGCATTCAGGGCAATTGCAAGATGGCTAGTTCAACATTAATTGGTGCATGGAATTCTTGCTAGGCTTTAGGAGAGATACAGCACTTTATCAAAATGGGATTGGAAGAACCTTTTATGCCTAGTTCATGGGCAGGATTATTGTACAACCTGAGATATACTGATACATTAAAATGCTAACTGTGAGCTTCCCCAAGGTAGGCTCAGTGTCCTCATCTCTGCTTGAGCTTTTTGCTAACCCGTGACTCCAAAGTAAGCCACACTCCTGCCAACATGAGTCTAGTTTCATCCCAAACCCGCCTGATTGCTTGAAACTGGTACCCCACTGCACCTAAAGTGCCATTTAGTTATTAAGTAGAGCTTTTAAGGGAAAACATGGGTACTTACAGCACATTCCTTAATTTTTCTGCACCATCTTTCTCTTGGCTTTGACATCCTCAATTTTATAAGTTGCCATTGGCCTTCACTTAGGTCGCCGTTCCACTGGCTACCACTGTCCTCAGTAGGCTATGATCATCCCTACTTCCTGTTCTAGCCAAGAAGGAGTGTCTTCATCTCAGGATTTTTACTTCTAAACAGAAGCAGATGCTCTTCCCTTAATCACCACAGCAAAGAATGAGAAAAGAAAAAAGGAAGGAAGGAAGGAAGGAAGGAAGGAAGGAAGGAAGGAAGGAAGGAAGGAAGGAAGGAAGGAAGATGAGGCATTTGTGACATAGATAGCTCTGGTGACATTGTCAGGTAAACTTTGAAGTACTAACCGCAAAGTTAGTGATTCAAGCCTACTAACCGATCTTTGAGAGAAAGAAGCAGGTTGTTGGCTCAAGTCCAAACATGGGAGACCCAGAATGAGCAAAAAGCAAACAAGTTTTTCCATAGTGTCTATTTATACGGGGAGGAGAGTTTCTTTCAATCACATTAGGGCGATGGCGTGAGTATGGGGGAAGTATTCCACCTTCAAATTTTTACAACTGATTGACTGCGCACTGCAGGTTCCATCATGGAATTGATTCCATTGTGTTACGTTGCATCATGCAGTTCGCTGGCCAACTACTGAGCATCCTGGATCAGCCAAAGTGACACAGAGCCTATCAAAAGTGAGAACTTCCCCTCTGTTGCTAAGGCCTTCTTTTCCCAGGTTTCATCTTTACATCAGAAGTTTCCCTGGATGACTATCAGTGGAGAATATCCATTATTTTTAGGGGAAAGTCTCACACTATCAGGACTATTAACTGAAAGGTCAATGGTTCGCATCCACCTGGCACTCCATGGGAGAAAGATGAGGCTGTCTCAGAAATCTTACGCCTGTTCTATTGATTTGCCATGAGTAGGCATTGACTCCATGATACTGGGTTTGGTTTTTACCTGGTAATCTGGCTACCTGAACCAGAGAAAAGAATGTCTATTGTTTGGCATGTTTCTATATTGTTTTAGGGGGACAAAAAATAACCCCAAGCTCAAATATATTTTATCCCATCACAGCCCAATGCCATTGAGTTGATTCCAACTTATAATGATGTTCTGTACTAGAGTAGCATTTCTTGTTTGGTTTCTGAGGCTATGGACCTTTGTGGGAGCAGAAAGCTTCATCTCTCTCATGAGGAGCTGCTAGTGAGTTTGAGCTGCTGATCTTTCCGTTTAACAATCCAACATGTAACTACCATCACCTGGGCTCATAATGTATTTACAGAGACCCCTTTACTTCAATCTTAAGCCAGATAAAGACAAAAACGAATAATCCGAACAAGGTATATGATTGGGCTGAGACCATAATGGTGTCAAATCCTTCACAGCCACACAACTCTCTAACTAGAACATAGAAAATAAAGGGAACAGTCATTAAAGCTTAATTGGCAGCAAGTCAATGTCTCACAGTTTCAAGAAGGACGATAGAAGTGGTGAAAGGATCATGATTAGGATATATGAGTGGGTACCACCCCCAAAAAAATAAATCCCCAAACCCAGAATTTCACTGGGTGGAGTGGAGCTTCTGTAGTATGCATTTTTTCCACTAGATGACTATTGAGCAACTCTCTCTGAGTTAGTGCACCCAGTGGAATCACCTGGCAAGGTTCTCTCTGGAAACTGAATTTTTTTGTAAAAGCAGTTTCATTCAAACCTCATTTTTTATGATGGCCAATTTCAGTGAACAGTGTGTGGCTGTGAAATTTTGTGTCCTGCTCTAGAAAAAAGCTGTGATGGTGAACACAGCTTACAAGGACAGTGCTATGGAACTCAAATGTAGAAGTGTTTTTCTTGCTTCATAAAAAGGTGAAATGTTGATTGATGACAAACCTCTTTGTGAACTTCAATCTACTTCCCGAACAGACAAAAATGTTGACTTGTAGTGCATTTGGAGTTTGTTCCACCAGGTCAGACTGTTAATCAAGCCGTTTATTTAGAGGTTCTGAAAGATTGTGTATCCGTTTGAGACACAAAATGCCTGATTTGTGGCCATCTCATTATCCCAGTTTTTGGCAAAAAACAGCCTGCCTCTCTTGACCTATGCAGCTTACTCTCCTGACCTCACTCCATGTGACTTCATTTTGTTTCTGTGAATGAAGAGGGACATGAAAGGACAGCAAATTTACAAGGTAGAAGAGGTGAAGAACAAGACAAGGGAGGTGCCGTCAACCAGCCAAACAGATGAGTTTGGAAAATGTTTCCAAGAATGGAGACACAGGTTTGACAAACATAGTAAATGTAATAGAGAGTACTTTGAAGGTGATAAGCTTGTTTTGTAAAAGAATTTAACTAGATAGCCTTATAAAAAATACCATTTTGGAGGGGTACCCCCCTCATATACTATTGAAGATTAAATTGGCTTTGGGGCCCTCTGATCATGGACCAGGCATGACTCAAATCCATTAGGCCACAGTACCCCAATTTCCATTAAAAACATGCCCAGTCAAATCCCTGAGGTCAAGACTGACTCTTCCTGGGGGGTGGGGCTGGGGGTAGGAGGGATGGGGACTTAAACACATTCTATCTGAGGGAAAATCTTTATACATTGCTAATCAATGGTTAGAAAGAACTCAGTAGTGGTTGAAGCTCTGGAGACTAGAAATGGAATTAAGGCTCTCAATATAAACCAAACCTTTTTGTAAACCTCATGCTCACAACTTAATCTCTAATGCACTATTTTGGAGTAACTAGTAAATAATATCAAATAAGGAATAATTCAGTCTGTGTTCTCTTTCCTGGTGAGTACCTCCAGTTCTTCTTCTTCTTTTTTTTTTTTAAACAAGCTTTCAGTTAGGATGAGATGATTAAAATATCAGATCTACACATCCTTAATTTCCATCTATTCTCCATCTCCGGTATACAGCTGCTTATAATTGCAAAAGAACACACCATGATTTATAGCCCTGGGCAAGTCAAAATCTGTATTTAGGTAAAATATATTATTTCCACGGAGCAGGATTCTGAAGCATGATTTGTTTTTTTTTTAAAAATTAGTTAATTTGTACCACTGAACACAGTACTTATCATCTATATCTGAGGAATCTATCTGGGGTTAAGAGTGAGATTTTGTTTTTCTTTTATACCTAAAGGATGTATAAAGTGCTTTTTCCAAATAAAAGAGACAATTGCATTCACTCTGAATATGTTGTTGGGCTTTTAGGGACCATGTGCTGTTTCTTTTAACATAGGAATGTTTTCACGTTTGCAAACAAGCAAAACCATTTTAAGGTTCTGTTTCTATTTGGTTCCCCATTGGGATTCGATGTCTAAACCTGGAGCTGGAGTAGATACAGAATAGACTTTCAATATAAATACAGTAAAACCTACAAAAGATAGAGCCTGTGTAAAGCATAAACTTGTCAGAGAAGAAAAATTCAATATTTTCCATCAAAAAAGCGATAGAAAGTCTAAGGCCCTTTTACGTGTGAAAGGCAGACCTGTTCAGGAGACGTGGAAACCAAGGTAGTCCTTTTGAGTTTGGGCTCCCAATCGATTTCAGTGTATTTGTATGAGAGTAAAACTAGCTTGGTCCCTGGGTATCATAGATTGAATTCTGTCCCTCAAAAATATGTGTCAGCTTGGCTGGGCCATAATTCCAAGTGGTTTGGCAGTCGTGTAATGATATGATGTGGCAGCTACATAGCAATATAATTATCCTTTATAACGTGATCAGACCTGATCTGATATAGACTCTGATTTAGGGTGTTGCACCCTACACTCATCTTCCTGGGATGCTTCCTGCAATATTCTGCCTGTGTTAGTCTGGGTACTTCAGAGAATCAAATCCACAGAAACTCATGTATATGAGATAATTTTATATAAAGGTTAAGTGCGCACCAAGAAAATATCCCAACCCTGTGCTGCCCAAGCCCACAAGTCCGACATTAACCCATATGTCCAACACCAATCCACAAAGTCCTCCTCCATTTCACAAAACACACACTATGATGCCGACTGCAGGAGGAAAGCTGAATCAGTGAGCGTGTAAACATCTCAGCGCTGGCAGGGGTCTCCACACAGCTGCTCCAGCAACCAGGGCTGCATTGGGGTAGGGCCATGTGGTTTCTCCTTGGGATATCTGGCAGGAAGTGAGCCTTGCCAGCTGACGCAGTAACTGGCTAAGGCAGCTGCACCCTGGACTGACCATCACAAAGCAAAAGACCGAGAACTTGAAAGGTGAGGTTCACCGAACCATTTATCCCTCCGCCCTTCAATTAACCCCACATGTACCTCACTGCCCATAGAATCTTTCTATACTGTAGCTTGAGGTTTGAATTTTCCTTGAGTACTTTCAGTTTAAGATAGAGTGAGTGTATTCTTCCTTTTTGGTTTTCCAACTCTAAATCTTTGCACACTGCTTTATAATACTCTACTTCGTCTTCTCAAGCTGCCATTTGCCATTTTCTGTTCAGCTCTTTGACCTCATCATTTCTTCCATTTACTTCAGCTATGCTGTGAATAAGAGCAAGTTTCAGAGTCCCTTCTGACAACCAATTTGATATTTTCTTCCTTCCCTCTCTTTTGAATGACTGTTTGCTTTCTATGTGTGTGGTGTTCTTGATGCCACCCAACAATTATTCAGACCTTCTGCCATTAGTGTCCAGTGTCAAATATGTCCTTGAGATAGTTTTGAAATTCAGGTAGGATACATACAAAGTTGAATTTTAGCTCTCATGAGCTTTTTTAAATTTTCTTCAGCTTCAACCTGAAGGAATACATGAGCAATTGGTGGCCTGTTTCTCAGTTGACCCCTAGCCTGGTTTTAGCTGCAGATATTGAGCTTCTCCAGCATCTCTTCACACAGGTGTAGTCAATTTTATTTCTATGTATTCTATCTGGTAAAATCCATGTGTATAGTCGCCATTTGTGTTGTTGAAAAAAAATATTTACTATGAATAATTCCTTGGCCTTGCAATAGTCTATAATTCAATCTCTAACTTGGTTTCTATCACCAAGGTCATATTTTCTAACTACTTCTCATCCTTAATGTTTCTAACATTTACATTCTCATTGCCAAATATTATTAATGCAATGTGATTGCAAATATTAATGCAATGTGAATTGGTCAATTCCACACTGAAGATGTTGTTGTAATTCTTCAATTTCTTCACACTAGTTTTTGGGATTAGTGAATGAATTTGAATGATAGCTATATTGATTGGCTTTCGTTGAATGTGGATAGGCATAATCCTATCACAAACAGCCTTGCACTTCAAGATAGACCATGGAATGTCCTTTTTGGCCATGAAAGCAACCCCATTCTTCTTGACTGTGTCATCCCTGGCAGAGTAAGCCATATGACTTTCTGATTCAAAATGGTCAATGCCATTTCAACTCACGAATGCCTAGGGCAGAGACCTTTGTGGGTTCCATTTCATTTTTCACAACTTCCAGTTTTCCTAGATGCATACTCTGTGCATTCCAATTTTTTATTATTAATTGATGTTTACAGCTTTTCTCCTCATTTTGACTTGTGACCTATGAGCAATGAAGGTCATGAAGGCTTTACTGCATTCACTGTACCACGGTGGACTCTACCTTGAGAAGGCAGTTCCTTTCCAGTCAGGTTTGAGTGCCTTCCAATCCCAGGGATCTTGCAAGATGTCTGCTTCCATTCATTAGACCTTCTGTACCTGACAAAGTTTCGATTCTATGCAAAAGGTTTTCAGCTACTACTGTCTCCTAATTGGACCCATTTAAGCACCCATATTTGTACCCATTCCAAAGAAAGATGACCAAACATGGTGCCCGTATTATACTACAATATGTTAATAGTATATGCAAGTAAAACATTGCTGAAGATCCTCCAGTAACTGTTGTAGCAATCCATTGGCAGGAAGCTATAAGAGGTTCAGGCCTACTCCAGTATTGGACACGAACCATCATGTCAAACTCAGATGAAAGCAGAGAGTGCAAGAATGATGTTTACTTGCTTTATTGACTATGCAAAGGCTTATGAACATGTGGATCCTAACAAACTATGGAAAACTTTGGGAAGAAGGGGAATTTCAGAACATTTCTTTGTGTTAATGCAGAACTTTCCATTGATCGAGAAGCAGTTGTGTAAACAGGAAAAAAAGGGAATCCTGCCTGGTTTAAAATCAGGAAAGGTGTATGTCAGGGTTCTATCCTCAGACCATGCTTATTTAATTTGTATGCTGAACAAATAATCAGAGAAACTGGATTATATTTAAAAAGAACACAGCATTGGGATTGGAGAAAGGCTTATTAAAAACTGTCAAAAAATAAAATAAAATAAATAAGTAGATAATTTTTAAAAATACCCCTCAGTATGCAGATGACAACTTTGCTTGGGGAAAGTAAGGACTTGAAGCTTTCCTGATGAAAATCAAGGAGCATAGCCCTCAGTATGGATTACCAATCAATGTAAAGAAAACTGGAATCCTTACAACTGGACCAATAGGTAATATCGTGGCAAATGGAGGAAGCACGGAAGTTGTCAAAGATTCTGTCTTACTTGGATCCACAATCAATGGTCATGGAAGCAGCAGTCAAGAGATCAAAGGACAAATTGGATTAGGCAAATATGTTCCACAAGAACTCTTGAGAACATTGACAAGCAGCAGGGTTACTTTGAGGACTAAGGTAGGCCTGATCCAAGCCACAATAGTTTGAATTGCTTCAGATGAATCAGGAAATTGGACACTAAATTAGGAAGGCTGAAGATTTGATGCATTTCGATTATGGTGATGAAGAATATTGAAAGTACCTTGGACTGCCAACAGAACAAGCAAGTCTTCTTGGAAGAAACAAGGATGGTAAGACTTCCTTTCATGTGCTTTGCGCATTTTGTCAGAGAGACCAGACTTGGAGAAGGACATCATTCTTGGTGAAGTAGAATGGCAGCAAAAAAGAGGAAGGCCTTCAACAAGCGGGACACAGTGGCTGTAACAATTGGCTCAAGCATAGGAACGGTTGTGAGGCTGACCCAAGACTGGGCATCCTTTCGTTCTATTGTGCATGGGGTCGCTATACCCAGCTGACTTAATGACATCTATCAGCAGTTCTGATTAGATAAGAAACCTGGGGTTTCACCTGCATTTCTCTTTATCTTACAAGAGATGAAAAGAGAGAGGTACATATTATTACCAAGAAAGAAGAGCTGGGAGTGAAGTGTACTTTGATCTGAGATCCTTGTGCTGAGAAACTCCTAGACCTTGGGGAGATAGATGAAAAGAATCTTCCCACAGAAATGACAGAAGGTCTTCCCCGCAGTTGCTGCCATGAATTGGAACTTCTAAACCCCTAAACTGTGAGGAAATAAATGTGTTTGCTAAAGCCATCTACGGTGGTACTTCTGTGATAGCAGCATTAGTTAATTAGACTACTGTAGTGTTTCTATTACAGTAGCTCTAGATTACTAAGATGCTGAGTAATGCAAACCGTGTGGGAGTAGTTCTAGTTTACTCAGAGGCGCCTTTGAAGAAAAGCCTGATGCTGTGCTTCTATAAAACCATCTGTTGAGCACCCTCTTACACTCACACACTTGGGGTCACTGCGAATACTCTCTCTCTCTTTCTTAATAAGGTTGTGACACTGGTTACAACTTTGGAATTCACCAAGCACGTCCCATTTATCAGAGTCCAGTGGGTTATGTGCAAAATCAAGCACTTCAAATGGACCAGCTACTCCCAGAGAGAAAGAAGAGGCTGTCTGCTCCCATAGAGCTGTATAGCTGTAGGCACCCCCAGGGACAGTTCTACCCTAGAGGGTTGCTATGGAATCAACTCGATGGCAGTGAATATGTTAGTTTTGTTTTTCCTTCTCATTTATGTTATCTCCCGATCTTAAGATCACAGGGAAACATTACTACTCTAACTTTTAAAAGAAGGGTAAAACTTAAACCCAGGGGGAAAAGCGAGCCGCTCAGGCTGGCTCTGTGTGTATAGAAGAAGTGATTCGGAAACTTCCCAACCTCAGTCTCTGTCCGTGGGATCGCTGTCATGCAGATTTCTCCCCGTCTGGAAGTCTCCAGGGGCTTTTTCCACCATCGATTCACATGAGCCAGACTCTGGCTCAGAGCTGCAGCATCATTCTCCTTCAGGGCGACAATGCCCTGAACACAGAGGCTCTTTCCTTCAATGGCCCCAAGTCGCGTCCTCTCCCAGGCGGCTTCTTCTCTCCCAAGGGTCGAGTATTTCCTCCGAAAACCGGCTCCAGGTTGAGAGACTTCTCCCGGTTTTGTACAGACTCTTTGATATACTCCAAACTCACGTCTTTCGTTCAATCCCTGGGGTCCTAGAACAGCCAACCCACATGTGGTGGGAAGCGAGGCGAGAGGGAAGGAGGAATGTGAGGGAGACACAAACACAGCACAATGTTTTCTTTCTGAGAAACTTCATCAAGGCTCAGATTCCAGTGACCTCACCTTCAAGCAATGCCAGCTCCTTTGCTCTAAATCAAAGTTGACTTGTGGTGGTGGTTCACATGCTTCGTGCGCGTCTAATGAGAGCCCGCGTTTCTGATGCTGCAAAGGAAATCCTTAAGGTAGGATGATCTCAGAGGGCACATCCCACCCTAAGGATTTCAGATCATGGTGATCAATGACTGTGATGCATGCCAGCTTCCTCTCGTCATTCCAGAGTCAAGCACCAAGGTATACTTGGGACACGAGATTATCCACAGTGGCGAGCATCTTTCAAACTGGGACACTGACTGAACCCGCCAGGGCACATTCTGTACTCTTGTTTCAAGAAAATAAAATTGGATTTTAGAAACAGACTGTCAATTCATCTCCCTGTTTTCATGCTTGTTCTCCATCCATATGTTGTTTCTCATATCACATCAGGTTCCTCCCAAGTTTAAATTCTTCTAGTGCTTACCTGCCATAAACAGAACATCGCCCATATGCCTTTTGATGTATCACAAGGCCATCCATGATCTGACCCCAGGCTCTCTCTCAGACCTCTTCTCCCATCATTGCTTCTAACATTCATTTTCACACAGGCTCTGCCAGACTCCTTGCTATTCCTAGAGCATGGTAAGCCCTCTCTGACTCACTCTGTTCAGCACTGCTGTTCCCTTTTCCACTAAATAGAAGTCTCTTTCCCCACTAGTAGCATGGCTCATCCCCTCCAAGCATTTCACTTCTGTTCCAGTTTGTATTCCTTCTTTAGAGAATTCTGATTCCACCATGGTTGAACTAAACTCAGTTTTATACACTGCCGTTGAATCCATCTGACTCATAACAACCCTATAGGAGAGTAGAATCAGTGTCATAGGGTTTCTAAGGCTATAAATCTTTATGAAAGCTAACTGTCTCATTCTCCCAGTGAGAGGCTTGTGGGTTTGAACTGCTAATATCTCAGTTAGCGGCCCAACATTTAACTCCTGCATGACCGGGGCTCCTCCTCTCAGCTTTAGTAGATCAAATTAAGAATTACACAAGTTCATATGTGGAAATCAATCAGCACATTATCTGGCATGGTAATTACTTAGTTTCTGCTTTTCATTCTAAGGAGACCTGGTGGTACAGTGACTAAGTGTTTGACGGCTAACTAAAAAGTTGACAGTTCATAGCCACCAACTGTACCATGGGAGACAGATGTGGCAGCTTACATCTATGAAAACTACAGCCTTAGAAACTCTATGGAGCAGTTTTACTCTGTCCTATAGTGTCACCATGCATGCAAATCTATTTGATGGTAATGGGTGTTACACTCTCATTTGGGGTTGGGGAGGGCATTTTTTTAAGAGGAGAAAGAGGACTGGATAGGGGACATGTCTTCAAATAGTGGTATGGATATGAGTCCTAATAAAACTTTCAACTTGGAAAACAATTCCAAAAATAATTCTGTGTAGGGAAAAGTGGCATTTGGTTTCATCAATTGAGAGTAACTGCATCTCCTCCACGGCCCTGGTGATATAGTGGTTACAAGTTGGTTACAAGCCCAAGGCCCCCAGTTTGAAGCCACCAGTCTCTCCTTGGGAAAAAGATGGGGCTTTCTACTCCCGTAAATAAAATAGTTACAGTCTGGAAAGCTCACAGGGGCAGTTGTACCCTGCCCCATAGGATCACTGAGTTGGCATTGACTTGATGTAAGTCAGGTTATTTTTATTGTGGTTTGGTGTGCTCTTCCCAGTGAGTCTGTGGTGGTTGGGGGATGATTTTGAAATCTTTCTGGGATTGATGTTGTTTGTACTTGGTAGGTGCCATCAAGCAAGACCCATAGCGACCCTGTGGGAAACAGAATGAAACAATGCATAGTCTTGTGTCAACCTCACAATAGTCTCTATGTTTGAGTTCTCTGTTGCAGCCAATTTGTCGATCCATATAGTAAGTGGCTTGTAAATCCCACCGGTAGAGATATTTTCCAAGCATTCTATCAGGAAATTTTAAAACATGCAAAAAATTCACAGATTTTTATAGTGAACAATCATGTAATCATGCCTCAGTTTCCTTGGGCTGCCCGAACAAAATATTTTATAAAGTGGATGGCTTGAAAGAATAGAAATTTCTTGTCTCTTAGTTCTGGAGACTGGAAGTCCACATCAGGATGTTGGCAAAGTTGATTCCTTGTGAACGCTCTAAGAGAAGGATTCTATCATGTCTAATTGATAGCTGTAGTTGCTAGCTATCAGCAAAGGTTGGCATTCATTTGCTGTGACATAGGTATCTACCTCTGTGTGTATCCACCTTACCTCTGTATATGTCCATATTTCTATGTCTGTCTTCTCCTTTTAGAAGATACCACTCAGAAGAGTCGTTAGGCTGGATTCAGAAGAGATGTGAAATAAGGGATATATCATTGCTGCTGTCAGATGGATCTTGGCAGACATCAGAAATTACTAGAGAGCTATTTACTTGTGTTTTACTGACTATGCTAAGGCATTCAACTATTTGGATTCTAAAAACCACTATGGATAACCTTGAGAAGAATGAGAATTCCAGACCCTTTCACTGCGTTTATGCAGAACTTGTACACGGTTCAAGAGGCAGTTGTGTGAACAGAACGAGGGCATAGTGCATGGCATGACTTCAGGAAAGCTGGGCAACATGGTTGCATCCCCTCACCATATATATTCCATCTGCATGCTGAGCAAATCATCAAAGAAGCTGGATTATATGAAAAAGAATTCAGCATCAGGACTGAAGGCAGGCTTATTAATAACCTGAAATATGCAAATGATTCAACCTTGCTTGCTGAATGGGAGGAGGACTTGAAACACTTGCTGATGTCAATCAAGGAGTGTAGGCTTCAGTATGGATGACTACTCAATGTAAAAAGAAGACCCAAATTCTCACAACTTGACCAATAGGTAACATCAGGATAAATGAAAACGGTTGCAGTTGACACAGATTTTCTCTTGATTGGCTCCTCAATCAATACTCATGGAAGCAGCAGTCAAGAGATGAAACGACACTTTGCATTCAGTTCATCTGTTGTCCAACCTTTTTAAAGAGTTGAAAAACAAGGACTTAATTGAGGACTACATTGCAGCCAACCAAAGCCATGGTATTTTTGATTGCTTCATACTCATGAGAAATTGGACATTGAATATGGAAAATAAAAGAAGAATCGATGTATTTGAATTGTAGTGTTGGAGAAGATTATGGAATATTATTGAAAGTACCATGGGCTGCTAAAAGCACAAACAAATCTGCCTTGGAAGAAGTCTGGCCAGAGTCCTCTTTAGAGGCAAGGATTCTGAGACCTCATCTTACTACGTGCTTTGTACATGTTGTCAGGAGAGTTGTGTCCCTGGAGGAAGACATCATGCTTTCACTTGAGATGAGATGATTTGACACCGTGACTGCAACGATAGGCTCAAGCATAGGAACAATTCTGCAACAGCACAGGGCAGAGGAGTGTTTCGTCCTGTTGCACATTATTGCTGTATGAAGATATGTATTATTCTGGCAGACTTGTGACTGACCTTGTCAGGAATGTTATTGTAAGTTTTGCCTGACCACCAACTCCCATTGTTTATGCAAATGGCCTCCAGGATTTACTCTGTAAAAGTGGATGATCCATGTATTTTGATATGTAGTTAGGCTACTCATGTTCAATCTCCCTCTCTCAATAGAGTTTTAAAACTGAGTACCATGGGCTAATCAATGACGCTAAAAACACGAGTTCCTTCTGCTTCAGGGAGATGATTGGTAAGATTCTTTTCCATGAATTAGCAAGGAGGTTCCCAAGGTGAGACAGAGACAGATAAAAACAAAGATTCTAGGCTCGCACTTAATCCAATCTCAGAACAATTAGTTCTCATGACATTGTCCTGCTCGATAATCACCCTCATGAAGGAAACACAGAAGATATGGGTGCTATAGCAAAATGGGGTGAGGAAATTAGATGGTGCCTGGTGATCAGATAGAATACTGTCTGGGATCTTAAAGTCTTGTTTCCACACAAGCAGCCATCTAAGTGAGACATCACATAAGTCCACATGGAGGTAGCACACCAACATCCATGATCCAAGGATTATATAGTCCAAATATAAAGGAGAGCATGGTATCAAAGTTTAAATTGTAAGATGAGTTTTTTTTGTGTGTGCAGGAGACTATAAATGACAGCTAAAGTCCAAAATACAGTTGCAGAATCTACACGGAATAAACCTCTGTTGATTTCCCTCTAACCATGATTGAGGGATGAGAATAACCCACCTATCAGACAGAGAGAATATTGGACACATGACTATAGTAGATTAAAATGAAAATTCTGACTTGAACAGTTAAAACCTTGTCACTTGATACACTCCCCTCTGATACACTCTGGGCTTGATCTGGTATTCAGTATTTTGTTTTTCTTTTTGTTGCTGTTTGTTTTTGTTTTGTTCGTATTGGGTTGTATCTCTGTTGTATTTTGCCATTATGGGTAGCCTCCTTGAACCTTTGTTATGTGTTTTTCTGTATATAAAACCTAGGATAGATGAATCTATACAGATAGCAAGGTCCCTCGTGCGGGGGTGGGGCAGGGAAGGATATGACGGGGAAGGTGGGGAATAAGGGAAAGCTGATATCAAAGAGTTCAAGAAAAACAAAATGCTCTGAAATGGATTTGGGCAGCAATTTGCGTAATATGGTTTGATGTGACTGAACTATGGAATGGTATGATGCCTGCATTAGCTCTTAATAAAATGATTTTAGGGAAACAGATTTAATTTAATATATTAATTAATCTGGGGTCAATTGAGGTTTTAGTAATGTTGAATTTTTTTACACAGACACATTGATGATAGTAGGTCTGCAGCTGCTCCAGTGTTTTGGCTTTTATATGTTGAAAATGCCATTAGTTTGTCATTGTCTTAGAAATCTATTTCTACTGATTAGAAAGTTCCAGTTTGACAACTTACCACTGTTCCATTTCAGTACTTTTTTTTTTTTTTAGCAACATTTAAACAAGGTTGCTCCAACCCTGGTGTGTAATGGGTTATGAGTTTGGCCACTAACTGAAAGGTCAGCCATGCAAAACCACCGGCCGATCTGTGGAGAAAGATGTGTCTTTCTACATCTCTGAAATGTTACAGTCTTGGAAACCCAGCAGGGGCAGTCTTACTCTGTCCCATAGGTTTGCCATGAGTTGGAATTCCCTTGTTTGCAGAGTTATCTTCTTTCAAGTCTTTTTACTATTTTAATGCTTTTCCAGTTTTCTTCTAATATTTGTGTCAGTCCTAGGTTAATTTCAGATTATTTGGTTTTCTCCTCATTGTGGGTTACATTTATTTCTTTTATTACAAGCCAAGTTATTTTTTCATGGGAAGTAGGACACTGTAAAATTTACTTTGTTGTGTGCTGGTTATTTTTATATATCTGCAAATATTATGAGTTTTGTTTTGAGATGCAGTTAATCTATTTGGAAATATGTTAATCCTCTTGAGTCTTGTTTTTAAAATTTGTTAGCTGGGATCAAAGAAATAATCAGTCTTGAGCTATTTATTCCACACTACTAGGCAAGACCCTTGTGTATTCTCTGTTCGATTCAACCCTATGAATCACAAGATTTTTCAATATGGCTAATGTGAACTGTTCATGGACTTTTATGAATATCCGATACTGGTTCCTCTAAATCATGTTGTTGTTTCTTCATCAATAATCTCCATACATGCATACTCAATTCTCAACTGACTACTGGAAACCCTGTGCATACATCTGTATGTGTTCTGCCTTACCTCCCCTATGCTTATCTGCCTTCCTGCTTGTGTGACTCAGCAAATATTTATGAAAGTATGCCTCCATTTGAAACACAGAGGTGAGGAGGAGGAAGAGTGTGCAGGGACAGAACCCCTGTTCTATTTGAAACCTGAAACCAGTGAGATGGTTGGATCTCAAGCAGTGGTTTTCAGCCTGGGTTGAACACTAGAGTGACCTGGCAAGATGTTTTTCATAAAGGACCGCAAGTCCCTGGGGTACAAACATCTAGCATATGGACAATTCATACTTGCCTGCGAATGTTATGCAAATTTGCCCTCACTTTGAAAGAACTGGACCTACTCCTACGCACAAATCCTTCACCATAATCACTTTCCCGTGCTGTACTAGCAGCTTTGAGCTTTTTCCTACAGGAAAACACATTTCAAGCTCATCAATTCTGACTCTCTAGGACACATTAAAGCATTTCCTTTGGATTTCTGAGATTATAAATCTTTATGGGACCAGACAGTTTCATCTTTCTCTGAAGAGCTCCTGCTGGTTTTGAACCACTGACCCTGTGGCTAGCGATCCACATTCACACACTCTACCACCAGGTCTCCTTTCGCCCACTGCCATGAAGTTGATGCTGACTGATAGACTCCCTATAAAGGGTTTTGGAGATTGTAAAATCTGACAGTAGCAGATAATCTCATCTTTCTTCTGAGGACAAGCTGGTGGGTTTGAACTAATGATCTTGTGGTTACCTGTTGGATGCCTAGTCCACCGTGCCATCATGGATCATTTCTTATACTGCAATGAAGGCTAAAAAAGAAATGTATGCGCCTGCTCTGATTGACCTACAAATTATACAAACACTAAACCAAAACCCAAACTCATTGTCATCGAGTCGATGCCAACTCATAGCGATCCTATAGGAAAAGATAGAACTGGCCATGTGAGTTTCAAAGACTATAAATTTTTAAGGAACTAGAAAGCCCCATCTCTCTCCCTTAGAGTAACTGGTGGTTTTGAACTGCTGACTTAACTGTGGTTAGCAGCCCAACTTATAACCAGTGTGTGCTCCCAGGGCTCCTAATGACAAAAACACACTCAGCTATAAAGGCACATGTAAGAACGTGTCTTCTGTTACCGAGAACTGAGATTTTCTAATACACTGCACAATGCTTGAACACTATATGAATACTTGTGATGATGTCTGAATGAAGGAATACTACCTTTGCAAAACATTAGCACACTGAAAGTCAAACATTTGGAATATTTTGAAAAGATCTTAATCACCCGAGATACTCTCATTTTACATATTGGGAAGTCATTTGCCCAAGGGTGCAGAGCTGGGAGGAAAGCAGTGTCTGTCTGCACTCGGCATTCTCCATGACAAAGTGACTTAATTGGGAAGAGTGGGTGGAAATCCCGGGCATAAATGGAGGTAAAGGACAGTGTACACATGAGAGTTAGTTGGCGTATGGTTGCCAGATGAAGGGATAGGAAACACAATAAATCATTGCTATTGTAGTCGAATTAAGCCTGATGCTGCTTTCACCGGCAAGAGTGCTCTTCCTCGTGACAGAATTATAGAGAAAGGAAGACATTATATACAATGTCATTAGTGTTTTTGAAGATAGGGCATGCTCATTTGGAAGAAGGAGAACTAGATTAATTCAATATGTGAGGCTTAGTCACATACTGGGTGGAACAATGAAAGGCAGGGGCTGGACGTGGCCTTCTCTTTCCTAATGAAACATTGGGCTTTTCAACCAATGGGTTTCCTGAATTTGCTGAGAGAGGAAGTAGCACTCAAAGGGAAATGTAGACTTTCCGATGGAGGGGGGAAAAAGTCCGATTCCAGAACATTTGTTTAGTCTTTCTGCAACACAGATAAAGCAAAGAGCTCATTAATTTAGAATTTGTGATCATTTATACAGGGCCCATTCTGAAGTTTACCTTTGCTTTATCTGGCTAAAAGGATTTGGAAAGAGAATTAACAGTGTAAACAGGATGATAGGCAGCAATATTTAACCTCTTGAAGAGAGCAAACTTTCTCCCAATATCTTTAATACACAATTTATACATACAGACATGACAAGCTAGTTATCGATCATTCTTCTCTATTTACTGTAGCAGGCCCCGGTTGACTTCTACTTTGAGGATTGGCTCTGTTGGAACAACAGCCTGTGTTCCCAAGAGACGTTAATTTGTATTTCTTGTATAATATCCCAATGTTTAATATACTGATATGAATTTAGATTGTGTGTCATAAGTAGTTCTACTTAACAACCTGTGATTATTAATATGCAACACAGGTTGCATTTTGTTATTGTTGTGTGCCACCGAGTTGATTCCAACTCATAGCAACCATATGTGACAGAGTAGAATTGTCCCTAGTGTTTTCAGGCTCTCATTTCCACCAGAGACCATTGATGGATTCCCCCTCACCACCCCCCACCCCACCCCCATGGATTGACTGATGTATTCAAACCATCACCCTTTCTGTTAGCAACCAAGTGAGATCTTGTGTTTGTGTTCCTACTTTTCTGGGCATTTATGCTACCTTGCACATGATTAAGCCATTTGAATCAGGGTTTTCAATTGTTTGTAACTAAAGACATGGTAACCAATACAACAGCTAGCCTAACATGGCCCATTTATATGGTGTCGCTTCATAAAAATTTTTTTAAAAAATGAAGCATCGTGTTAGATTCCTTTTAAAAAATTAGAATGTGGACCTACTGAAAGAAGGAAATGTTGAAAAGGATTTAACTCTCCAAGGTTATTAGTTAGAAAAAGAAGTTTGAGTTGCCTCAGTAGGGCACCACCAAACTCAACTTATAAGGAAGTAATAATGGTGAGTAAGCAAAGGTAGTTAACTGATTGAGAGAAAACAACGGGCAAAAAGACAGAGAGAATCAAAGGATTAACTGTGCCCTGAATGAGGGAAGATGACATAACTTGAACCTTGTTGACTTCTCTTTTTCATTTCCTGTCCACATAGACTCCTTTTCCTTAGTGAACATGAGTCTAATTTGGGCTCCTTGTTACCAAAAGAACTGAACAGAACTACACTTGTATGTATTTGTAAAAAAAAGAAGAATGTCAAAAGTGGTCAATTTGAAGGTTGTTTTTGTTGTTGTTTATAGGGATAAAGTGAAACAAAAATCAATCAAACAAACTAGGAAACACACACACCTATCTAGCTGATACATATATTCTATCTACAGAACTTCTAACCAATACTTACCAAGCTTTTGTGTAATAATTATAGAACACTTTTTGCCGAGGACAAACTCTTGGTACTGCTGAATAGGCCTGTCTGATAAAATGATCCCTCTAAGTGACAATGGATTTTGTGATGCCCTGGAACTATCTCCAAATACATAGTTTGGGCAAAATTTTCCCTAGAGGGTAAAAAATGAGTTACATTAGTCACAACTGCAAAGTTTCCACTATAGCGATCTGGAGATACCAGGAATGCTGCTAAAAATTCTAATGTGCACAGAACAACCCTCACAACAAACTCTTCTGGCCCCAATACTAACAATGCCAAGCTTGAGAAGCTCTGACAGAAACAGGGTTGCACATAGTATGTGATTCCCCTTTTGCAAAGGGAGACGGAATACATGCTGTGGTTTAGAGCTTTTCCATTTAGCCTTTCATAGTTTCCTACCAGTAGTAGCAAGCCTAGGTATGAACTATGGTCTTCTCTACAAGATATGAACCCCAGACCCTTAAAGAGCTTTAAGTTGGGCAATCCATAGAGTACGAACCGTACAGAGGGGTAGTTTCCTCATATAGTCAGAGGTAGTAGCATCATAGCTTTCCATATTTTGGAGCTAATCCATCTGCAAGGCATAGGAAGCTCTCTAAATGGGAATGACTATGTGTTCTTGTGTATGAGGAGACACTTTACGATACTAGTTTGGGAATGTCTGAGTCACATCCTTGACTTACTTCCTGTAATGGACATCTGTTGTTTTTGCTTCCTCTTCGTTTGGGAATAACCCATTAACCCATTGTTCTTGAGTTGATTCCAACTCATAGCGACCATTTTAGGATAGAGTAGAACTGCTCCACAGGATTTTAAAGGATATAAATGTTAATGGAAACAGATTTCTTTCTTTATCTTGTACAGGTCAGCTATTGGACTTGAATCCCCAACCTTCTGGCTAGCACCCAATCATATAACTATTGCATTTGGACAAGAGGTCCTGCCATTGAATCAATACTGATTCATAGTGACCCTGTATGATAAGATAGAACTGCCCCTGATTACTCTTTGGGAAAATATTACTCTACAGAGGTATTTCCTGTAAAATCTTCAACACTCCAGCCAGAGGTATTATATTGTCCTCTCAGGTGTTGGCAAGTGTTTCAAATTAGGCTAATGCGCCTTTGTTCCTTCAAAATCTTGAGTGAAGCTATAGGAGAATGGGAAAAGGTTCACATTGCTCTATATTTAGTTGGATATGGCCTTGAAGAGAATACTTCCAGTTTCTTCTACAGATCCCTAATTAGCTCTAGAGTTTAGCTAAATTGTTGTATCGGCCCTTCCATTCTGTTAAGACAGCTCCATATATTTCCACAGTGTTACTGTCGTTGAAGTTAATTTAAACGGGTTTCAGTTTCTTTTCATTGGAAAATCTCACACTTAACAACCATAGACTCAGGCACTGAGCAGGGCATCAGTACATTTGCGTTATAATTCTCTCTGTGTTCCTATTTGGTTATTATGGTGTAGAGAGGGACACTTTCCCTCTCTGTGCCTTAGAATGAGACTAGTGCATTCGAGCATTCTTAGAGGCCTTTCAGTCCTAAGATCCTAAATTTCCCGTGACTATTGGATCTTCTCTGATCAGAGAAGGCAAACTGAACTTCCATGACAACCAGGAGGTGGTGCTCCAGTTCCATGATGCCACAAGCATGAACAGCATCCCAGTAGTCCTGCCCCTGCTGGGATATGGGCTTCCAAGAACTCTGGAGGGGCAGTTACACGCTGTCTGGTTGATTGGGCAAATCTTTCAACTCTGTTGCTAAACATATCATTGTGTGTGGCTAATGTGGGGAATCTCTGCTGGTCCTCTGTAGGGATGAATAAGCCTTCCTGCTCAAATATTTCCCTATTGGCCCGTGAAAACACACTTCCCTGGTATTTGGTAAGGTACAATGCTGTTGGCCAGAGAGGGATGGTGGTATTATGTATGCATGTGTGCAGATACCTCCGAATGAGAGAAGCACCTCCAAACACCATGTGGTGATATGAAAAATATGGGGCTTACAAATCGGGTACCAGCTCTGTCATGGATTTGCTATGTACTCTTGGAAAAGTGATCCTGTATCTTGCTTCAGTTTCCTCCTCTGTAAACGATTACATTGGATGAGATCAGTGGTTCCCAAATTTATATTTTGTCATAGAAAAACAGTGGAAAGAAATCTTTCTTTAAATAAAGTCATACATGAAATCCTCCTCTATAAATACTTCTCAAAACCATTTACATTTCCAGTGACAGAAACTGAATTCAAACAAGCTTAAAAGCAAAATAAGGAATATATTGCCTCAAATAGCTAGGACATTTGAGGGGTGGAACCCATTCACAGGCCTGGATGGATTCAGAGATTGAAGCTGTCATCTGAGAGCCTTCCTTCCCTACTCTAGATACCTGTACCTGTTTGGCTTCCTCCTCAGACAGACTCAGTCTGTGGCAGTAAGACGTCTCTGCCAGCAGAGCAAACAGTAGGGAAATATTTCACATGGAAGATGAGAGGGTGGACAGGGGGAGGAGGTGAAGGCAGATAAGAAGAAAGAAAGATATATCCAGTATTCATAAATGAATAAAATTTGTATTTCTCTGATTGGGGAAGGATAAAGCCATTCCCTGCTAAAAGTGGTTTCTCAGGGACATCCGCAGAGCACCCAAAGAGATGAGTAACAGAAATTAAAAATCATGGGATTAGGATCCCTGTAAAAGTTGTTACAGTTCTGTGCTGTAAAGTGCCTAGAATGTGCTTTATTTTACAAAGGGTAATTTTTTTCTAACTTGGTGAAGAAAACATACTTGTACATTGTTTTAGAGATAAGAACATTGGACATCAGAAATACTAGTGCCACCCTCTCAAAAAATTAAACATACAGGAAAAGTAGGATGATCATATAATGGTTATGATGATATTAATAAAAGTACTCAATAGCCATCTCTAGCAAAAAAGAATCCATTTGTTCTGATATTTATAAGTAGAGATAAACGGTTGACAACAGTTGTCCAAAGGTGGAAGGAATAAGTAGAAGCACATTGCAATACAATTTTTATATAGTAAGCTGTACACTAGTATTTGATAGAGCTCGTGTTCAAATAAAGAAGACTCAAGTACAGCAAATAAACCAATAATGCCACTCTATATAGTCAACCTAAAAGGGGGGGGCAAAAATTAACAGTAATAAAGTACAGATGGAACAAATAGAAAATTATTACTATAATGGTAGATTTGAACTCAATCTTGTCAATAGCCATAGATAGTTTAAATTGTCTGAGTGCTCCAAGTGAAACAGAGGGATTATCAAGTTGGATGGAAAATGAAAACTCAACTATATCCTCTCTTCCAGAAACCTACTTTAGTATAATGGCATGTGAAATGGAAAAGGAAAAGGATGGGAAAAGGCATAACAAGGAAGCATTTATCAATAGAATGCTCAAGTACGCAATTGATAATCAGAAGAAATCGATGTTAGAACAAGAACTATTGTAATAGATGAAGAAAACAACTTTATAATGCAAAGGGGGTTGATCAAGAAACTAGAACAATCTTAAAGTACCTTTCGATCTAGCAACAGAACTTCAAAATACAGGAAGCAAACACTGATAAGAGACCAGAAATAGAAAAATCTACCCACCTACAAGGGGACTTCACAAAGAGAAATGGAATTAAAAGGCTGGATTTTTCCCAGAAACTTTTGAAGTCTTCTATATAAAGAGGCCTGGTTACACAGTGGTTAAGTACTCCTAGGCTAACTGAACGATCAGTGGCTCCCGGATTCACTGGAGAGGAAACCTGGCAAGCTGGTCCCATAAAGATCCAAGTCAAAAATCTTTATAAGTTTGTAGCCCTGTACGTTTCACTCAGCCCTGTAAGGTCACTGTGATGCGGAATGGGCTGGATGGCACAAAGCAAAAACAGTACATATAATCTTTTGGATCCCATTAGAGTATCTGCCTTTTCAAGGACATTGTTAAGAATGTTAAAAGGTAAGCCAGAAAAGACAAGGAAGAAAATGTTTGCTATGTATCCCTCTGATAAATAGTTCATATTTAAAATAAATGTGCACAGCACACTCACATCTTGGTAACAAGAAAACTAAAACCAAAATTTAAAAAAGAGAGAAATGGATTGAACAGACATCTGACTTCACCAAAATGATATAACCATGTCCAAGAGGCACATTAAATGATCCTAAGCATCATTGGTCACTAGAGGAATTTGAGTCCTACAGATGGCAAACATCGTTAGAACGTCTAAGGGACCTCCCTTACGTACCTGGGCTACAGAGCTGGCTGGCTGCTGCATGGTCTCCATTGACTTCACTGTGGCTTCCCGGTGCCCATTCTCTCTCTTCACCCTGAGTCCTCTCTTAACATTCCGAAGCCCCACTGGGGTTCATTTGCCAGGCGGCTTTATCCAAAATAGAAAAGATAGCAATCAAATCTCACCTCTTTGAAGGGCTAATTCCAGACTGGGACAGTATCACTTCTATTGGCCACATTTTATTGGCCAAAGGAAGTCACACATTCAGATCAGATTCAATATCATGGCAAAAAGACCCTGGTATTCAAGAGAACAAAATATGAGTTCCATTAGTTAAATGTGCTGCGCAAGACCTCTTCAGAGTATTGAAAAATGGGGACTGACATAGTGGCTACAATAATGGGCTCAAGCGTGGAAACAATTGTGAGGATTATGCAGGACAGGGCAGTGTTTCATTCTGTTGGGTACAAGGTCACTATTGGTCCAAACCAAGTCAATGGCATCTAACAACAGCAACCTTGACATTAAGAAGGTTTTATAGGCAAGGAAACAGAAGGAGTTGAAGGTGACCATCTTAGAAGACATCTTTAATATGTCTTCTAGTTGTAGACTAGTATATAATCTACCATCCTGGAAATTTTCATATACATAAAAAACACAGGAAGTCCAAAATATGGCTACACAGCTTTAAAACCTTTATTTAGAAAACATATCAAACCTTTATTTAGCAAACATATTAAACTTTTATTAACCAAACATATAAGAAAAAAAGATGTGAAGGTTCTTGATACACACTCCATGTAGGTCTAGTTATGTGTCTGAAGGTGGCACTTCTTGCTCTATCAGCCTTCCCCAGAGAGCTGTGCATACTTTGATTTTGATGTGAATTTTTTGAAAGCACCCTAAGGAATCTAAGCTAAGTGTATAGATGAGAGAACTTAGCTATAGCCATCTGCCTATAGCAGAGACATTAAAATGCATATTGTTTTTAACAAACCTATGCATATATGAACTAGAATTCTAGCAACAATGATTTTTTATTTACCCCTCAACATTCACTCCCACACCCAGTCCATTCTTATTATTTTTGGATACTTTCAGTTACAAATATAAATAATATAAATACAAATATATCTATAAATATAAATACATACATATTAATAGAAATATATATGTATAAAGTAAATGTATGAAACAGTTTGAAAAGAGTGAAAACTAAGTTTAAGAAAAAGTGTGCTAATACTTAAGTAAGCTAGGCTTTCTATTCCACTAAGAGTTACAATCACAGAGCCCACTGGGGCAATTCTGCTTTGTTCTTTAGCAGCAACTCTCAACCTGTGGGTTGTGACCCCCTTGGGCATCAAACAACCCTTTCACAGGGGTCGCTCAATTCGTAAGAGTAGCACAATGACCGTGATGAAGTAGCAACGCAAATAAGGTTATGATTGTGGGGGTCACCACAACATGAAGAACCGTAGGAAAGGGTCGCGGCATGGGGAAGGTTGAGAACCGCTGTCCTCGAGTGTCACTGTGAGTCGGAATAGACTGGACGACAATGAGGGAGAAGGTAAGGAATGAATCTCCGGACCCTCGGGTCAAGAAAGGATGGTATGTCTTCCATAGAGCCACACTTTGACCCTCCCTCAAATGTTTGAGAACACTTTCGTCTAATCTTTCCCAAAGTATTTTGTGGAATCCTGTGTTTGCAGGATACTTTTAAGTGACTCGATGGAAAGGGGAATTTCCTTGGGAAAGGATTCTTCCGCAGTTTGGAAATGTAATATGCATTGTGAATCACGGCGAGTGATGTGTGTTATAATTTCTCCCATGCTCCTTTCACCACGGGACCTTTTCTTCAGCATCTTGAAAAGTGATATGCCTTTTGAAGGGTTCTGGCGTCGTTTCATCACATTTTGGAAATGGAGAATCAGAGGCTCAAAGAGTTTGCGTCACTTGCTTGAGGTATGTAGAGGCAGAACATGGGGCCTGTCTTTTTTTCTGGTTTCCAGTCTAATATTTTATATTATTCTTTTTGGTAAGGGGTGCACTCAAAACAATGCATATGATTTTTTCCCTAATACTTTAAGTTCCTTTCATCCTGCATTTATCCATGTTCTCACTGACCTCACTCTGTGGGACTCTACATCTGTGGAGTAACATGTGGCGTCAACATACATGAGGTAATTGGCATATCCTCACGAGCAGGTTTTCATAAGGTTGAAAAGTTATCATTAAGAAATATGTGAAGTTAACTTTCTCAATAAATATAAAGATACCACGGCTATTATAAGACATTCTGGGGGTAATCCTCATACTTTAAAGATGACTACACTCTATATCCCTCCTGAAAAAATTCCATTGTATGAAAACAACATCCAAAACTTCCCTATGAAAATACACAACTCTGAGCACCTACGTGTGTTTTCCAGACAACGTAAGTGCTGTGGACACATCCTACTTGACCAAGAAGCAGTTCTGGTCTTGTGTGAAAACATTCCACCCTTTCATGTTTTCCAGACAGTGTCTAATTGAAATGGAAACTAGTGCAAAATTGGGTGTTTGGTGAAGGAAATGACATGTGGCCCTCTTAGAATGAAGGGGTGATGTCATTCACTAAGGTGAAGACTTTGTTTCCTGATGCCTTTATGACCAGAAAATATTGAGGTGTGGTGGAGCGAGCACTGACCCAGGATCAAGAGGGCTGGGTTCTGATCATGGCTCTGTTGCTCTCTCTCTGCCTGACTGGAGTGTATCACTGCTTCTAAATTTGTTGGGTTCCTTAACTCTCCAGCAAGCCCTCTCCATCTATGTGTTGTACTCCCTAAGCTATATCTGTCGATGGCTCATGTTGAGGGATATACAACTGGACTATGAAATAGTGTCATTTGGAAAAGAGATGAAACATCTGTGTAGTTCCCCAAGGTAGAACTCAGAATCATGGATGGAAATT
Source organism: Echinops telfairi (assembly GCF_000313985.2). Classification (NCBI taxonomy): domain Eukaryota; kingdom Metazoa; phylum Chordata; class Mammalia; order Afrosoricida; family Tenrecidae; genus Echinops; species Echinops telfairi. Next base: position 19,199,415 of record NW_022111310.1, read on the forward strand.
TCAGTTCGATTTCTGCACAAAGGGAGAAAATCACTACAGGGAAAGGGTTAGAGAAGAACAGAAAATGAACTGTTTCTGTTGAATTGGTGGGTTCACTCATGCATGGAGAGTCTGCAGAAAAATGGCCCCCGTTTCTAAAATGTTTCTCTAAATTCTCTGTAGAGATTGAAATATAGAGGACAGCGCAGGAAGTGGGGGGAGAAGCAGTTTGGAGACCATTTGAACACATTAGGTGACAAATTATAGTGAATTGGGCTATGGTAAGGACTGTAGAAGTGCAGGAAATTTAGGGAGATATTTTTGGTGATTATTCAGACTTACTAATTGATAGATTGAACAAGTAAAGCAAAAGATGGAATGAAGAGCAATTCAAGAACGTTATCCTCTTCTGGTGTTTTAAATTCTATACCATTGGCTAGATTAATGTCCCAATCAATGGAATTACCTTATGTACCAGGGGAAACATTAAATGAAAATGTTATCTCCAACGTGAACCAAAGGCATATGTACACCGTAGATATATGAATGGATTCAGGGCTCACACTTAATTCTAGCCCTAACTTAAAAGCCATTAGCTCTTAAGACATGGACTTCCTTTATGCTCAACTTCATGAACATATCACTGAAGCTATGGGTGCCATAGCAAAATGTGGTGAAGAGACTAGATGGTGTCAAACTAGTAGAAAAACAGATAGCCTCTAGGGTTCTAAGAGCTTGTCTTCACACAAGCCGTCATCTAAGTGAAGTGCAAAGTAAGCCAACATCAATGAAGCACACTAGCCTGTATGAACCACGAATCATAAACCAAAAAATCCATTGTGAAGGAGGGAACAGTCTCAGAGCTAAAACCACGAACACCCGCTTGTGGAAGGCTAGGAATCTTAGTGGATGGCCAAAATCCATGTGTAAAGTACACACACAGATTAAGCCTCCATTGGATTCCTTCTACCATAGGTCAGAGATGGAAATAGCCTTACTATCATGCAGCGTACAGTGAAAAGCAGATTATTGCAGATGCAATTAGATCAGAAACTAACACTTTATCATCTGACCAGCCCTTTTTACTCATTTTACATTTGCTCAAGATTTTCTTATTTTTCTGCTTTCTTTGTGAGTGAAGATTTTTCTCTGTTTTATTTTGGAAATTTTGGGGAGTTTTGTACGCTTTTCTGTGCATGAAATCCAGAATAGGTAAGTCTATAGAGAGAGTGGCTGCAAGGAAGGTTTCTTGGGAACTATAGCAGGGGTGGTTTGGGTGGAAGCTGTTAACAATGAGTACAAGAAAGAAGAAAATGTATTATTGTGCAGTTCTTGTTAATATGATTAAACTATTGAATTATATGATATGTAAATTACATGCCAATAAAACTTTTTTTTAATGCTGTCTGCTAAAATTCATTGAAAATGTCAGCACTTTAGCAACAAGGAGACCAACAATTCACTTTCAAATTCGATATTGGAGATGAACAGATATTTCACTAAAAAGACATTCAGATGTGTGTGATCATTAGCTATTAGAGAGATGCAAATCAAATCTGCCAGGGGATACCATCTCACCCAAGCATTAGTAACAAAGTTAAAAACAAAACAAACAAACAAAAAGGAGAAAAGAACAAATGTTGGTGAGGTTATAGAGAGATTGGAACCCTCATACGCTGCTGGTGTGCCTGTAAAATGGTACCATCACCATGGGAAACTATGTGGCAGATCCTATTAAAGTGGAACATAGAAATATCATTGGCCCAACTACCTCTGAGACATCCTTCACATCAGGGACTGAACACAGCCTCATGACTCCTCTCTCAGCCCAACAACAAACAAGTCTAAAACGCAAAAATTCTTTCAGGGACTTATGCAGTCCTTAGAATAATTAACTGTAAGAGATCAGAAAGGCAGCATTTGCCCAGAGATAAAGTTCAGAAAGACCCTTCAAGAGATAAATTGACAGAGCAGAAGCAACAACGGATTCAAATAGAACAAAAGTTGTGAGAAGTTTGCACCCAACAACAGCAGCAACTCCTCACTAGGCAGCAAGGGTTACAGAGAGAGGGAGGATAAGATATGGGAAGCAGAGAGAGAAAAATGCTGTTAATGGTGGGAACTGTATCAGTGTCACGTAACAAAGTGTGTGTGAGTTGTTGAATGGAAAACCAATTTGCTTTGTAAACTTTCACCCAAATAGAAATGAAAAGTTAAAAATAAAAAAAAACAGCAATGAAAAAGAATGTTATCCTTTATAATTGAGTTGATTTAATTCCTATTTATAGAGATGTCAGAGATTGGGAGCAGAGTAGTTTGGATTTGAGATGGGAGTCAGCAATTCCATTTTAGCAACATGCGATTTAACATTTCCAAGTAAAGATATCCAGTATAATATTGATTAATTTGACACCCAAGGAATAGGTTCCGTGTAGACATAAAGTTCAGGAGTGATAAGCATTTGGATGATTCTTAAAAGATATCAAAGAAAGGTAACAAAACGGTTCTTAAAAGATGAGTAGAGTTTACCATTGAGAAGGCGAAGAAGGAGATTAAAAGCAAAGAGAACGATCTGAGAACAAAGCAGTTAACATGGTCTACCCCCAGCCAGAGTGACCTCTTAGTGCCTGCGCTAAGACCAGTGCTCGGCACTCTGTGACATTTGCTTTCCCTCTTGATTTCCTGGACATATAGGTTCAAGGCTAATAAAAGATTACGACTTAGGTTAGTTTGATTGAAAGTAAAAAAATAAATACATAAAAAAGAGCCTACAAGTTATTTCTTTTTCCGTTAAAATAGATAAGATTACTTTCTTTTTTTGTCCTGAATAACATTGAATTCATTAGTGTTTGTCTTCTCCCAAGTCTGGCAACCTCATCCAGTGTAATTCAGTTCAGACTTCAGTGTCACAACCTGAGAGGCTAGGATGCATTATGAGCAATTTAGAAATTCCTCGTCTCATTTAATTTGTCTTTGTCCAGGGATCTAGAGAGCTTATTTCTGAACCTTTTCTTTTTAAGTCAGTTCCCAAAATAGGGTATGATCTCCTTCTTTCAGCCTCTGCCTAGCAGAACTTCTAATAGTACAAGCTTTGAAGAATTCTCAAGCCCCATGGTACCTTGTTGTTATTGTTGTTGTGAGGTGCCATCAAGATGGTTGTGACTCACAGCAACCCTATGTGCAACAGAACGAAACACTGTCTGGTCCTGTGCCTGCCTCACAGTGTTCTTATGTTTGAGCCCATTGTTGCAGCCACCATGCCAGTCCTTGGGGAGGGCCTCTTTTTCTCAGCTCCTCTACTTTCACAAGAATAAAGTCCTTCTCTACGGACAGGTCTCCCCTGAAGATATGAGAAAAACACATGAGACGATGTCTCGCCATTCTTGTCCTTACGGAACATTCTGTCTATACTACCAGGACAGACATTTGCTCTTTTATCAATCTATGGGACTTTCAATATTCATCCCCAGCACCATAATTCGAACACATTCATTCTTCTTTGGTCTTCCTTATTCAATGTCCAACTTTCACATGCATGCAAGGTGAATGAAAATACTATGACTTGGGTCAGGCCCACCTTCATCTTCAAAGTAACCTCCTTGTTTTTCATCACTTGGAAGAGGTCTTGTGCAGCAGGCTTACCTTAATGCAACATATCCTTGGGTCTCTTGCCTACTGCCTCCCTGAACATTGATGAGGGATTAAATCAAGATGAAATCTCTGACAATTTCTATCTTTTCTCCATTTATCATGATGCTACCTATTGGTCTAGTTGTGAGGATTTTGGTAGGTTTTTTTGTTTTACCAACCAACTGATAAATTTGACAACCTAGATAAAATATTCAAAAGACTGAAATTACCCAAAATGATCAAGTCATAGCTAAAACACCTGAATAGTTCTATGTCAATTAAACAAATTGATTTTGTAGAAGTCAAGTAGTGATTGATTTAGTAGAAAGACAAATTAAGCCTATGTTCAAATGGCTGCACTGATAGACTCTTCAGATAGTCTCACTATGTTCTTCTCTAAGCTGAGTTATCTTTCTTCTGTCTCACTCTTGTCTTTATGTCTCTCTCTCCTCTCTTCATGCATTCTATTTCTCGCTATTGATAGAATGATCTAGAAACCTGACACCACCTAGTTTGACATTTTCACTTTAGAGCCCATGCATTCACATTTCTATTTTATTGAAGCCAGAATGAGTTGCCACAATTAGGTATCTTAAAACAATGCTGAGTATCTTCATGTCTATCATCTGAAGACCATGTGGGTCTCATTGGGCTACAATCAAGTTGTTGATAGTCAGTGTAGAATATCAGGGAAGAATACCACATCTAGGGATGACTCCTCAGTGCCATATGGTTCAGGTTTCCATTTCCTTGCTATTAGCTGTGGAACTCTTGAAGGTCCTAGTGTCTTTACATCGAACCAGCAAGATGGAGTCAAATCCCTCTCTAACTGCCATCTGCCTCACTTCTCTGTCTCATTGCACCTCTGTAACCTGCTCATCAGTGTCCTACTTCCATATTTAAAGACTCTTATGATTATATTAGGGCCCTCATACCTTTCTGTGATCATATCATGGTTAGTACATTGCATTGTGGTGGCAGCAACCTTGACTCGCATCCTAGTTATAGCCCTTGAGGGAGTACTGGCACACCCAAGCACTCACGTCTTTTCAGGAGTGGCATAGACAGTTACTCATTAAGCTGATAACCACAAATTCAGCCAGTTGAACCCATCAGCCACTACACAAAAGAAAGATGAGACTTTTTCCTCCATTCAAGATTCATGTCCTTGGAAACTGACAAGGGCAATTTTACTCTCTCCGATAGGGTCACTATGAGTGAAATTGACTCAATGGCAATGAATTTAATGTCTTTTTCGTGGTTAGACTGGGCTCACTGAGATAATTCAGGATGAATTCCCCATTCCAAGTTGCTTAATTTTAATTGCACCTGCAAAGTCTCTTGTGGCACATTGATAGGTGGAGTTTCTTCGAGTCGTTTTATTGTGCAGATGCGAAAACAGATCCAGCAAGGAGGAACCATTGGCACGAGGTCATCGAGTGGAAAGCCCAAGGCTAGATTACACAGTGGCATGAACTTTTGGAAGTGGAGTAATGACAACAGTAAAATTCCACACCTACTTTGTACAACATTCCACAGCCAGCCTAGGGGCTGAACCGCTTGATTCTTTTTATTATTTTACCAAGGATTCCCACAGGAATTAGAGGCTAGAAGACAAGCATGCTACCTTCATCTCATGTGACAACTCTTGTCTTCCTCAGCAGTTTCAGTTCCCATATTACTCTTGAACCTCTGCCCTACCAGCCAAACTGATGCTAGCTCACTTACTGCTTACCACTTCCTGCCCACTGAGCCATTTTGCATCTGCATAATAAAATGGAGACATCCAATATCAATTGACATGAGATAATTTTCCATTTCATGTCAACTGAAAATCACCAATTTCCTGCTACAAGTGACACTTAGTCCGACGAGGCACTTGGTGTCATCATGAGTTATAATTGTGTAGGCTGCTTGCCTTTGTGTCTAAAGCCTGTCTTTAGAGAGTATATAGATCAAAGTTATTTTTCCATATAACTAAATAGAAGTATTTAAACATAGCATAACTTCTTATAAAGGTGAAGTGTTAGTCCTATCTGAAGACCAAACACAAACTGTCATTGAGTTTGTGCTCAGAGTCGGTCTTTCATTCAGTGAGCTAATTTGAAGTCTCTTATATTCCAGGCCCTCTTGCAGATACAAATATGAATTTTCAAAAATCTGCTCTCAAAATGATCGTACAGTCCAGTAAGGACCACTAAATGTGTACCCAGTCACCCATAGCAAAGATGTACTTCATCCCATGCAGCTGTTAAGACCATGTCTTAAAAACTGGTATTTGGAGCTGTGAAAATCTTTGTTCAAGTGAAGTTTCATGATGAAGACCAGGAAAGAAAACTGATAATGATCGCAAGGGCTGAAGTAGAAGCAGGAGGTCTAGGCCACTCAACCATTAACAAGCTATCCTCACCACCCCTCAAACACACTACTGGTTTTGATACAACACATCATAATATACTTGGCTTTGTTGTTAGTTGCCACTGAGGTGATTCTGACTCATGGTGACCCCGTTGTACAACCTATAACTGCCCCATAGGCTTTTTAAGACTTTGAACTTCTGGAAACAGATAGCCAGACCTGTCCTCTGAGGAATCTCTAGGGGAACCATCAGTCTTTTGGCTAGTAGTTGAGTACCTAACCATCTGAACAGCTATATTATACTATGCTTAAAAGGCATTGTCTTATAATTGTGCTGTCTTATGGACTGTACTGTTGCATAGGTCCAAGTAGAAAGTAACACTTCTTTCTCATCAACACCTTTTACATTTACTCTATACAGCAGTGGGGTTTCCCTCACAATTTTATAACACTTTAATTTTTAGAGCAGCTTAGGTTTGAAGAAAAATTGCTCAGCAAGTACAGAGACTACCTATGCACCCACTTCTCCTTCTGTATACAATGTGAGATCACCCTATAAGCAGGGGGGAGGAGAGAGGTATTTGTGATTACTTACCAATTTATAATAGCCAATTTCACAGTTTTTCACCACATCAAAGGTTCTACTTTGAGATATGCCTGACATCTGTGTCTGTCCCAACCCCACAGTGCTTATCTACAGAATCAAAACCTCTTGTCAAATTTATAATCCTTGGAATGGGCACATTACCAAAAAGGCAAGGTAAGCACAGGCTTATTTGTGCTTAGCATAAGCTATGCTTCCCTTGCTTGTTGGCTAATCTGTTTTTGTTCTTGTGTATATTTTTTCCTATCCTTAATATTCACATTGGAGTGTTACACATCATACAAAGGATTAACCAATGGTGATAGGTCATTGTATTAAATTACAATGCATTATATTAAACTATAATCAATATTTTACATTAGAATTCATTGTTTGTATTGTGAAATACCAGGCATCCATCCACTATTACATTCTTATGGGAGACAGAGGTCCACTACCCTTTGGTCCTACTATTAGGACCAAATTCGTCTTCCTCTCCTTCTGCACTTCTAATACATTGACTGCTACTTTGCCTTTTCCAGGATGACATATCATTGGAATACAACAATATATAGCTTTCACAAAGTGAGTTCTTTTCCTTAGCAATATGTATTCCAGGTTTTCCCCTGTCCTTTAATAGCTTGCAACCAGTGTTTTTGTGGTGAGGTGTTGTTGAGGCCAATTTTGTCATATAACACAACAGAACATTCCCACAGGGCTTTCTACACTGTAATAACTTCAGGGGAAAGACACCATATTTTTCTAAGATGGAGTTGCTGGATCAATTCAGACTACCAATCTTCTGGTTAGCGGTCTAGCCTCTAACCATTGTGCATGAGGGCTCTTGATGACTTTTCTAAACTGAATTTTCTCCTGCTCCTGCATCGTGTTGTACTGAGATCCAACCGTTTCTCTGGTCCTTCTCAGCTATTAATATAGAGTATACCTCAGAGTTATTGGAGGTTTAGTTCCAGGCCAGTGTGAAAAATGAACGTTGCAATACTGTGATTCACACAAATTCATTATGTTTACCCTAAGAGGTCATCTATTCAGTGTGCAGTAGCATTAGGGACAGGTTAGAAAGGCTATGGGAGCTACCATATGTGGCCTGGAGACACGGATGAGTACAAGCTGCTCAAAATATGACCTCAATAGATTTGCTTCATGCATGGTGCCACAAAACTTTGATTGTAAGAATCATGATCTCTCTGAAGAGTATAATGAAGCCACAAAAATATAAGTCCCAGGGGCAAAACGTTTCTAATATATTATAAATCTAAGTCCTGTGGAGTAAAATTCAGAAATATTACAAAGACCACACTTACCAGTCTGATAGAGTTGTGTGGAACCCCTGAGACAATGGCCCTTACACAGTTATAAAGACTGGAACTGAAATCGCCACCAGGATAAACTTTCAGGTAAATAATAGACAGACCTATGAAGTAATTATAACACACGGGAAGACTACTCTCCTCAGAGCAGCCAGCCACATGAGACCAGAAGGGCAGCATTGACCCAAAAGCCAATCTCAAGAGGCAGGCAAGGTGAGACAAGAGGACGATGGACATGAGGCTTCCAGAGAAGAAGGCGGAAAGCGCGCTACAAGGAGGGGCTTGCAATCAATGTTGGAAACGAAATGTCTGTACGTTGAAGAATGAAAAATAAACACACTCTGTGAATTCATCCAATTTCCCACCTTAAAAAAAAAAAGTCAACCCAACCCACTTAAAAAGTGAAAGCTGAATGATTTCTGGGAAATTGAGCAATGAGGAGAGAGGTCACTAGGTGGAGCATAGAGCATTTGAGGGCAGGGAAATATTCTGGATGATGTTGTAATGGTGAATGCACATTACATATTTCTCTAAACCCAAACTTTGAATGACCCTCCTATCTGGCCCAACTCGGACCTGACACAAACCAGGAGACAGAAAGATGAAGATATTTAGCATTAACCCCTTTATTCTTCACCCACCATGCCATTCTACTCCTCGCCCTACTTACTTTGAATTCTCTGAGTTCTGAAAAAGAGAGAGGAGGCAGAGTGAGATGGGAGAGGAAAGAAGCAAACAATGCCCTGCTTTCCTGGTAGGGATGTTACAACTAATTGCGTAGGCTAACGTCTGCTGAAGCTACCCTGCTAAAAAAGGAAAAATTAGATTCACTTGCATCACAAGCTATGTACTCTGAGGGGGCACTGCACCCATTTGGGAGATGAAGAAATTTCTGGTCAATTTCACAAAGGTGCCATTTTATTCTCTAGCGTGCACCGTGGATGCTACCTTTTGCACAAATTGATGTAGGGATGGAAGCGGTCCAAGTTTTAGCTGGCTCTGGGGCTGAGTGGATGCAGCAGATGCTCAGAGATCGGCTTTTTCTTTGTGAGGGTCGTACAGCATTTTGGAAATTCGATCACTCTGAGCCAACCACCAGTAGACCCTCTCATTTGTTAGTTTCTAATCCCGGGAATGTCTCTCTAACTGACTACTTACCACTCTGTATCAGTTCCTTTAATCCTTCCCTCCATCCCATGCATATCTTCTCTGTGGTGTTCCCCAGGCTGCAGGCAATTTTGAACAGAATCCCTTTCATGATATCTAATGGCATACTGAGGAGCCCTGGTGGGGTAGTGGTTACATGTTTGGGCTTTGATCTACAAGGTCCCCAGATGGAAACCAACAGTTGCTTTGCAGGAGAACGAGAGGGCTTTCTACAGTTAACAGTTACAGCCTTGGAAATGCACAGGGACTCCCCTGTCCTATAGGGTTGCTATGAGCTTGCGTTAACTCCGTGGCAGTGAGTGAGTGAGTGAGTGAGTGAGTGAGTGTGAGTGAGTGAGTGAGTGAGTGAATGAGTAAGTAAGCGAGTGAGTGGCATACTGTCTTTTCTAGTCTAGTGGAGATGTGTGCCTTAGCTCCATCTAAGTGAGTGCTCCAATAGCTAGTCCATCCTCCTCAAGACACCTTCAAGTCTTTCCCCTTTAGATCTTTGTTTACCAAATTCCAGGGTACCTATATGATCCTCGTAAGATTCCTCTGACTAGTCAGCTCTCTAGCTTTTCCTTTACCCACAACGTGTGGGTATCAAATTGAGTTCAATAGCTCCATTGCTATGCACCAATGGGCCAACTACTGATATCCTCAGAGCTCAGGTGGTGTGGTGGGTTAGCTCAAGGCTGCTAACCATAAAGTCAGCAGTTCGAGCCCACTAGCTACTAAATGGGAGAACAATGAAGCTGTCTGTCCCTGCAAATACTTTCAACCTTGAAAAGCCCATATAAGGTTACTATGAGTCAGAATGGACTCAATAGCAGTGGGTTTTGATTTGGACTGTCTGTTGAGAAATAAAGATAACTGGGAAAGATCTAAGTACACAATGTTTAAATACTCAAATAATAATGAGCAAACAGTTGATATAGTACAAAATATTTATCTATACAAAGGTTTCAAAATTCTCATAGAAAAATTCTGTTTTATTTTAATGATTATTTCCATGAATTTTTGAGGCCTCCTCGTGTGTGCTATATATATTTAATTATCTTTTTGTTTTGTATTCAATACAGTGGAGATATCTATCTGAGATCCTTATTAAAAATATGATTTATGTAGCATCTGTGATGTTTGTCTGGGTAGCTCTGCTTGAGCCCTCATAGACATAGAAAATAAATTCTAAACATATAATATTTCCTTTGGAACTTAACTATAGAAGATTGTCACATACTAGTGAATTAAAATAGCACACATCTTATCATTTAAGTTCTTTGGGTTCGAAATCCAGAAAAGGTCTCACAGGGTGTGTTGGTCTGGGGGTACATTAACTACCTCAATCTACCCCTTGCCAACTTGGCACCTGTACATAATTCTTTAGCCTCACAATTGCAATTAAGTAACACCTACACCTTAATCCTATAATCCTATGAATATATTCCCCCACCTATGAAAGTTTGTAAGCCACCACTTCATGCCTTTATCTCCTCAATTTTGAGTATCCAATTTATATCCTGCCCACTTACATCAACCCAGTGCTCTGAGGAGCCAATCATTTTCTGACATGAAGAATCTTTATTCCAGTTGGAACCTTGTGAAGTCTGCATCTATAAGAAAAGTCAAATCCAGACAGGCCAATCATAAAGCCAGCAACAATATGCACTAGTTTACAGGCTCAAAAATCTCCATCTGGTCGAGTTCTGGTCAACTCAATGTGGGCTGCCTCACTCAGCCTCCACAGGGAACCCATTGGTCCCCTTGCCTTTAGACCATGGGCTCTCACCAATACTCAACAAGCCTAGTGCCCTCATGCTAGGTCATGAACTTTAGACCAGTCAACCCACACCCATCTTCTCCTTTTTTTAACCTTTAAACCAAGTCCACAGGTGTCAGTGGCCAAACTCAACTCACCTCTTTATTGCTGAATTTCTCCCACTTCCACTCAACAAGTAGATCCAGGTGGTCACCTAGCAAACATTTTAGCCTGCTCTCAGGATCCCTTTAACATTCAATCCTAGAGTGGAGTTTTCTTCATGGTTCCAGATTTTTCCAGCTTCTGACAAAGATCATTGGTTCCTGAGTACTCCAAAGCACTTGGTGGGGCATATCTTTTCAAAGCTTTCTTTGCAGGCATGGCCTAAACCCATCTAAAGATCAAATTTTAATGGCTGAAAGTAAGTGGGCTTACAAATTTTCTATTTTCGTACTTCCCGTATTTTTCCCAGAAAACAACCAAGTAAAATGTGGCTTTATCTGACCTCTGGCTAGACAAAGAAGAAAAACTACACGAGGGAGAGGTCAAACATCTACTCTCCATCCTATGATTTGTTTCTCCAGTACCCCACTCCTGGTACCATAATGTGTTAGTCTGGCCATGTTAGAGAAACAAATCCCCAGAAACTCATGAATAAGAGATAGTTTTATATAAAGGGTAAGTGCACATCAAGAAAACTTCCCATCCCAGTGCTGCCCAAGCTCACAAGGCCATATGTCGGACACCAATCCACAAAGTCCTCCTCCATCTCACAAAACACATACTATCATGCCAATTGAAAGAGGAAAGCCAAATCAGTGAACCTGTAAGCATCTCAGCGCTGGCAGGGGTCTCCACATGGCTGCTCCAGCCCCCAGGGCTGTATCGGGTAGGTCGATGCGACTTCTCCTTGGGGATGTCTTGCAGGAAGTCAGCCTTGCCAGCTGAGGCAGGGAACTGGCTAAGGCAGCTGAATCCTGGTCCAACCATAAGAAAGCAAGAGACCTGAGAACTAGAAAGGTGAGGCTCACCGAGTCATTTATCACTCTGCCCTTCAGTTAACCCCACATGTGTTTATTGGCCAGGTTGACACAATAAACTTGATCTCACAGGGCTAAAATCATGGTACTTCTGGAGCTCCATTCCTTCTAAAGGCTGTTCCTTTGACACCTTTGCTACCAGCATTTTTGACTGATGGCTTCACATCACTCCAACCTCTGCCTCCATCATCACATTTCCTTTTTGTTTACCATGATCCCTATTATAGGGACCCTTGTGATTACATTGGAAATAACTGAATAATCTAAAATAATCTCCCTATCTTCAAATCCTTTGATTTCTCACACCTGTAAAGTCCCTTTTGTGATGTAAGGTAGTCACAGGTTCCAGGGATTAGACCATGCACTTTTGGGGGATATATGATTCTATTTACCACATCTTCCTGAATAGGAAGCCACAGAAGAAGAAAGTGAAAAATGATTAAAAATATCAACCATTTCAATTGTAGACTTGTTAAATAACCATCCTTTCAGGCCTCAGGTCCATCAGCTAAATAAAGAAGATAATAAAGTACCTGCCTCGTGTAGTTGTTATGAATATTAAATGAGTTAATACCTTTAAAATACTGAGAGCAGTGTTGGCTCATAGTTACAGCTAGACTGATGTTCTTTAAAAGTCGCAAGGGAGAACATTGCAAAATTGACTTGGGATCCACCTGCTTCTTATTTGGCGAACACTGTTAAAATATGCTTGCATTAATTATAGTAGGCTTTTATGACTTAATGGATATTAACAAAGCTCCGACATTATTCATTTTACATGGTATTTGATTGTGCTTTTAGTGGAGATTTACACAACTATTTAGTTTCCTATTCAGTAATTTCTACAGCAATTATCCAATGAGCTTGATCACTTTCTTCATACAAGTTGACCATTCTCATCCTGTCTGTTTTAATCGTTCCATTTCTATTAACCTAGTTTTCCAGTTTCCCCATATTTTCAATTGCATCACATGCATGTGAAAGGTGGACATTGACTGAATGGATGCATTTCAATTATGATGCTGACAAAGAACAATGAACGTACTATGAGCTTCCAAGAGAACGAACAGGTACGTCTTGGATAAAGTACAACCAGAATTCTTCTTAGACGCAAAGATGAAGAGACTTTGCCTCAAGTATTTTGAACATGTTATCAAGACCGACCAAGCCCTATAAAAGGACACCCTGCTTGGTGAAAGAGAGGGGCAGTGCAAAGGAGCAAGGCCTTCAACAAGACGATTGACACAGTAGCTGCAACGATGGCTCAGCCATAAGTGAGAGGACGGTCCAGGACCATGCAGTGTCCTGTTCTGTTGTACAGAGAGTCACCAGGAGTCAGTATGGACACGGTGGCACCTCACAACAGGTGCTCATTAACTTTTTATCTGATTTCAAATAAATTGTTGACAGTTTGCTCTCAGACAGATCATTTTTAAGAGGAACACTATAATTGCAGGTGATAATCTTTCCTTTGTCCTCTGGGTTTTATTTCAATTAAAGTTTTAAAAGTATCACAAAACAATAGTCCAAGGGAGGCTTGCAGCTTCAATCAGTTAAATAGATCTGGATTAAAAAATAATAATTTGGGTTATGTTCCATATTTTCCTTATATTTTATCATGATCTGTTGTGACTTAAATCAGAAAGCTTGATGATGATCTGGATATGACATGGTTCTTCTAGGCTCAAGTCTATGGATTCTAGAGTGATAATAATGCAATAATTTATGTAGTGCACATTTTTAAGATATTTGAAGAACTGAACAGTTCCTATGTTGAATTATGGGTGATTTTTAATGCTTTAAAGATAAATGTATATATACATTTGTTATGTGTCAGAATCTACTAGATGGCAGTGATTTTTTTAAAAGTGTTCCTTATCACAAATCTGGATACCTTGTGATGTACTGATCCCACTATACAGTGGGCTACCAACCATAAATTCACCGTTCAAACACACCCGCTACTCTGTGGGAGAGTGATCAGGTTTTCTATTCGCATAAAGATTTAGTCTGAGAAACACACAGGGCAATTCTCCTCTGTCCTGTAGGTTCCCCATGAGTTGAACTATACTTGGTGGCACTGTGTTTGCTTGGTTGGCGTGGTTATCCTTTATCTAAGAAGCCTTCGTGGCACAGTAGTTAATGTTCTGCCACGAGCCCAAGCATTGGGCGTTCCAACCCACCAGCAACTCTGGAGGGGACTAGATTTGATGAATTCGTCCCTTCAAAGTCACAGTCTTGGAAACACCGCAGGACGGTACGATGTCATCCTTCAGGATGACTGTAAATTACCGTTGCTTAGACAGTAGACAACATCTTACTTAATCTACGCGCTATGTATTTTTTCATTTAATATTTGTGGTCATATATAACAATTATAATTAGAGAAAATAAAGAATATATACCATTTGCATTACAGTTTATATAGTATATATTACATGTGTATGTAACATGAATCATATAGTAGAACTATTGAAGGATCATAAAAACCATAATCTCGCAGTCTACTCATGCTATATAAACTGCTTAACGACGACTTAGCCTGTTGGATGCAGTCTAGGCCCTTCAACCTAGTATTTAAGACGTTCTGGAAACTGGCTCAGATCACCCTTTCCACCTGTGATGATTCCTGTTTCTTTTTTCCAATGAATCATTTGAGCATCTGTGATGTGAAACTCTAGCCTCTTTATCTACAAGCATGAATAGCAGTTTCCTCTCTCAAGTAGTTAATAATCTAAAAGGAGAAGCAGAGTTCTACAAAACGAAAGACAAAGCAATGGTCTAAGAAGCTATTTATGTTATTTTCATGTTTTTTTTCAATCAAATGCTGTGATGAAACAAAGGATAGCTTGGTGGGTTCCAAAAGGACCCAATTGAGCTTCAGGACTGTGACCTGCAAGGCCAGGACGCCACAGTTTAGTGCTCCAGCAGTGGCTTGGTACTCTGTTGTTACTGTCTTGATATTCCTGATACTTTTTTTAAGCTGGGAAGCCTACATTTTCATTGCACACTGTATTGTAGCCTGCCAATTATGCAGCTGGTTCTAAATAAGAGGGAGCTTCAAAAGTTCATAGGAAAAATGGAATTCCAAGATGAGGAGATTATTCCAGGATTTACTAAAGCCCCTTTATAGAGGTTTGAGGATGGACAGTAATTGTAAATGGAGGCTTCAAGTAAATCATCCCTGAGATATTTTAATTAAAATAACCTCTCTTGTGCCTGTCTTATACTTTGGCTATAAAGAGAGTTATGATTCAGTGTCAGAATTCTTGCCTTTAACATGGGATATCTGGGTGCAATTCCTGTCCAAATTACTACGTGCTCAGCCACCGTCTGTTTGTGTGTTGCTGAGTAGCTGAGTGTGTTTCTGCAGAGCATCCACACTAACAGACACCAAGAAGAAAATGATGGTGATCTGTTTCTAAAATCTCACTGCCATTGAGTCTATTTCAACTCCAAGTACCCCATAGGACAGGGTAGAACGGTCCCTGTGAATTTCCAAACCTAACTCTTTATAAGAGTAGAAAACCTCATCTTTTTTCTGCAGAGAAGTTGGTGGTTTTGAACTGCTGCTCTTTCAGGCATCAGCCCAACAAGAAACCCAGTTGATGAAAAGCCTATAGAACACAATGGTCAGATCTGCAACCAATTACGGGGATGGATGGCGCAAGACCTGCCAGTGCATGGTTCTCTCATGCATGAAGCCACCATGGAAGCCAACTCCAGGGCAACTAACAGTGATAAATGTCTGTCCTGTGCTTGGGATACCAGGCCATGCACTATAAGGGACACATGATAAATGGAACAATGGACACATAACAAATGGAGGCCAAGCCATGCACTATAAGGTAAACCTAATAAATGCATCCTGGGGCAGAAATAAGATGTGTGCAGAAGTTCTAACAACAAGAAGTTATATAAGGAACCAGTAATGCCAAAGAGGTGCAACATACCCAGAGATATGCGGCAGGTAAGTTTCTGGGAAAGGTAATATTTAGAAAATACTAAGATTTATAATTTATTTTTTATGGATAAGTTCGTATCATCCACAGCACTTCTTTAGATAGCTCTTCTTATACCAATATTAGGAGAAAAGTGAAGAAATACGGTCCAAGAAGATAAGTAACTTGCCCATGAAACATATTTGGCAAGACAAAACCTAGTCCTACTGTCTGAACCTTGTACGCACTTAGGTAAAGGAGATGCAGCCCTTGCCTAAATTCTGAAGAAGCTTACATCCGGTAGAGTTTGTGGTTGAGGAATGTATACCAACATGTTAAGAGCACGGGCCCTTCTCGTGAGCTGTGACCTTTAGCAGGTTACTGAACCTCTCTAGCATAAATAAAAAGCATGCTAGTACAAATCGCATGAGTCAGTATGAAGACCGGAAGCAATACTATATGTGATGCCTTTGCCTACGCAGCGGGCTCCAAGGAAGGGTTCGCCGAATGCTGGATAGATGAAGCACTGGGTAAATGTTCAGTGGGAAATGACATGAATGAAGAAAAGGAGAAATCTGCAAAACAAGAAGCCACACAACGTGATATGACAGAAACACCCCATGTGTCTCCTCCACAGGAATGCATTTGGAATCAGTGAATTTCCACTGTTGTGGGAGAAACAGGGATAGTAGGCCAGATTAAGATCATTGTTTTCCTTGGAAGGCGAAAAATCACTGTTTGCCTCTGGCGCCTTTATTACTACAACTTCAATCCAATTCCAAAATCCCACTGAAATAGTGAATGAAACTTAAAAGCTGCAAGAGAAGAGAACATGAATTGAGGGGCTAAGCCAAAATGCTTCAGGCTTCAATTTGATCCTCTCTTGCCATCTCCCCACCCTGGCTTTACCCATGCCTCTGCCAGCTTCCTCTTTCTCTGTACCTTTCGGATAAGACAATCTTGCTTGTAAGCACTTCCCTTTCCTTCTCTCCACTCTCTGTTTCCTGTCCAGGAGGAAGGAGAGCATGTGAGGTCACTGAAGGTAGGACCCCAGATTCACTGTAGGGCAAACCTTACAGGAAAAGGATGGCAAGACCACCCTCCTGGACGTCATACATACAAAACTGTCATCACTTCATTGGATACCTTGATGTGTTTTTAACAAGCACAGAGTTATCAGGGCCCTTGTATCATGACCACACACCAGGCGTATTTGGGATGAATCCAGGCACTATCATCATTTTTATAGTTTTTCGGTTAGAATCTGTTTCTACATCTGCAAAATGGAATTAGGGGATGTACTTGTCACCACGCATAGCCTGGTGGCCTTTTCTCCTCTTCTACCTTTTCCGCCTCCTTCTCTTTCTTCTCCGCTTCTTTTTCCTTCTTCTAGTTAATCCCCATACTTTAACTTCAGACGTTGTCCTTCATTCCACAACTCTACCATTCAATTCATGGATCGTGTTTTATCTCTACTTTACTCAAAGTCTAGTAGGTGTTCGGTGAATATTGATAATATCAAGAAGCACGTAAAACCCCAAACATTATTTTTCTACCCCATTTGTGTTTTTGCCAATAGGTACAAGCTAGTGTAATTATTTTTACAACAGAACTTCAGTGCCTGAAAACCCCAAATGAGTCCTCAGTTCTAGTTCTGACTATAGACAAGCAAACTATGTGCCAAGGGAAACAGGGATCCATCCATAGTCTTCTTAGTGGCCACGGAGAAAATGATCGGTCTGGCTTCGCATCCACTTTCTTGTTCCGATCCCATCTTCTTCCTCAATGAAGGTATGCCTCTTGACTGCCTCACTTATTCGTCAATTCAGTACTTGAATGTTTAACACCACTGCCATGTGCTAGGTAGGTGCAATGTTAAGCACTGAGGTCGAACGAAACACAGATCTGATTTTTGTCCTCAAGGAACATGCTCGCTGCCTAGTGGACGAGATCACTGGTAATTAAAACCAGGCACACTCCACTCCATGCCATCAACATACACACACAAGAAATGAGTTTTGAATGATAAATAATGCTTGAAAGCAAAGCTAGATGATATAAACGAGAATAAAGGGTGGATCCTATTAAACCAGAACATTGAGGAATGCATCTTTGAGAAAGAGACTTTTGAGGAAGACTTAAAGATATTGCTCACGTGGTTGGCCCATCTACAATGTTTTCATTCTTCCTTCTTGCATGTCAGGTTCACATGTCTTCAGGGCCCAGCAGAACTGTTTCAAATACTTCCTCTCATCATCCTAGCTTTTAAAAAGCTGCCTCCTTTAAAAAGACCAAATTCTCCCTCCAACAATGGGTTTTAGTCATTCTAATTCATGTTTAGCAAGCACTGTGTCAAAGATTGTTGACTCCATTTGTCAAGGCAAGTCCATCAAGGTGCTTGATAACAGGTTAAGGTGGGCCCATGCGTATTTGGCTAACATATATTGGAATATGTTGGACTAAGAACTGAGGCCTTGGCTGAGCAGTTCCACAAGCAACCTATTACATAGGCTAAACTTTCACATGTCAAGCACATATGCAAAAAATCATTATAGAGTGTTCTTGTTAAGTGCCATCAAGTCAGTTCTGATTTACAGCAACCCTAGGAACAGCAGAGCACAACACAGCTCAGTGCTGCACCATCCTCACAGTTACTCATGTGTGAGCTCACTGTGGCGGCCACTGCAGTGTTGAGAATCTTCCTCTTTTTCACTGTCCCTGTCCTTTACCAAGCATGACGTCCTTCACCAGGGACTGGTCTCTCCTGACAACGGGCCCCAAGTATGTGAGATGAAGTCTCTTCACCCTTAACTCTAAGACGCATTCTAGCTTTACTTCTTCCAAGGTAGATTTGTTTATTCTTTTAACAGTCCACGGTAATTTCAATATTTCTTACCAGCACCATCACTCAAACCTATCGATTCTTCAGTCAACTTCCCCATGCATGAGGTGACTGAATATACCATAGCGTGGGTCAGACACACTTTAATCCTCAAAGTAACCTTCTTGCTTTTCAACACTTTAAAGGTAGAATAATGAAGTTTACTGAAGCAAAGTGAAATCTTAATCAGGAGATTAGAAATTCTAATGGAGATACAAGAAGAACGAATTTGAAAATAGGTGCAGTACGTTGAGAGTCTAAGTCTGTTACTCCTCATAATTGTGACAACGACAACCAGGAAAATTGCTCGATTTCATGGAGCCCTTCCTGAATGGATGGTGCTATATTTATTCTGCATAGTAACCCACTCACAGAGGAATTATTATTATTTTCACAGATGAGGATGCTGAGGCTTGGGGAAATTAAGCAGCTTCCAGAACACACGCTTGCTGCATAATGAATGCAGGATTCCAGCAGTGTGACTTAATTCTAGAGCTCATACTATCTGCCTACCTGCAACTCATTGCCAAGCGATTTTTTGCAAGTTATTTAGACATAGCTTGCATTCATTTCTGAAACTTAAAATAATAATACCATAATAAGGGGCAAGCCTATATTCAATGAGTACGCCAGGGCGCCTGTGTTTTATAAGAATTTTCTTTCACTGGGAGGATTCTGAGGCTTGGTCCTTTCATAAAGAGTTTGTCTCAGGAACCCTCAGTGGCAGCTCTATCCTGTCCTGTAGGGTTACTATGAGTTGTTATCAACCCAATGGCAGTGAATTTGTTTGTTTGTTTGCTTTGTGATTCTTAACTACCTTTGAGAATCTAGAGGGGCTTCCTAGAAGAGGTGTTTGGACAAACTCACAGTCTTCTGGGATCCTTTACTGGATTTCAAACTTCGTCCTGCAATCTTTTGATTATTTATAGAAGATATTCCCAAAGGGGCAGCTCTATGCTCTGCCTTGCAGATTGCAAAGAGAGATAAATAACACATTCCTCATTCTCTTACTCGCTGGGGAAATTGGGGGCTGTGTTTACATCGCTTCCTTGGTATTTATCCTCCTGCTGGCTGTTCCATCCCTCTATTTCATGTTGTTATTTTACTTCCATTAGGGGAGCAGAAAAAACATGAGAGGCCACTCTGATCCACCCCAATTCTCAGAGGGCATTACTCGGTCAAAGTCAGCTTCTTCTCCCTTGTAATTTTCCCTACAAACATCTCATTTCAGAAGCATTTTCCTCCCTCTGAGTCCTAATGTCCTGATGATATAAAAATAAATAAATAGCTCACACACACACACACACACACACACACACACACACACACACCAAGACAAAACAGAAAGAGGATAAAAAAGAACAGAAAATCAATTGCATGCTTGGTTCATTTCATGTTTATATCCTTCTGAGTTTCCTTTCTGGGCTCCTGAGAATTGCCTAGTTAGCAGTTAGGAAGGGCTGGCTGGGTCACTGCAGTTTTAATGTGGCATGCCTGTCTTCCATTGCTTTTCTTCTTTGGGAAGGAGCTGGATTTTATTAGGAAAACTTCTGAACACATGAGCCTCTGTTATTTATCCACATGGTCGACGGAGACATTGATGTAGTGCATTATGTATGGGGAACTGACAGAATTATTTGTTACTTTTCAGTAATTTTCCAAAAATGGAGATTTTGCTTCAAGAAAGAAAAACAATCTTGTGCTTGATCAAAAACAATTTTGATCACCAGAGTCCTTATTTGGTTAAATTTTATTTATCCTGGCTCTTGAATGAAGGACAAGCATGTACTGAGCATCTAGCTAAGTGCCAAGGCCTATGCCAGCCAAGTACTTTCCGTGTGTTCTGCCTTTCGGTCCTCAAAAGAGACGCGAAAGAAAATGTCTCTTCATTCCATAGGCATAGAAATCAAGACTCGCAGTACACACACAGTTCTGATAGAGCTATTCTGAGAAATATTTGAAGTTCATTGTTACAGATTGCTCCCTGATGGTTAGCATGGTTAGTTTGAATGTGTGTGTGTGTGTGTGTGTTTGTTGACTTCCTTGTTTATTTTCTTGTGGTGAACACATAGGCAACAAAACCTCTATGGATTCAACAATTTCTACATCTTTAATTTAGTGACCTTGATTACCTTCTTCATGTTGCACACCCATTAGCTCTCACCTTTCCCAAATTATTCCACCACCATTAACATAAACTCAGACCCCTGGAACACAAACACACTCTTTCCCCCTCCTCCCTGGGTAACCACTAGTAATATTTGATTTTTGAATACTTGATAATTTCATATGTGAGATCATAGGGGATATTTCTTTTTGTGACCAATTTACTTTGCTCAGCACACTGCTTTCACAGTTCCGCCATGTGCCGGCAAGTTTTACAAAGTATAAGGGACAGGACCAGATTGTAAACTATTGGACTGGATGGAGATGTTTACAAACTGCATGAACATGAGGACAAAAAATTAAAAATTATATATATGGAAATATATGTATATATATGCCTCTCTGAAATTTTCCTCCTCTCTGCGGCATAAGAGAGAATAAATGGAAGTTGGATACAGATTAGGAGATGGAAATTTTGGCTTTGTTATCTGTTGGTGTTGTGACTCGGCTTCCCTAAAGGCAATGTCTGAGATGAGGACTCATGCAAACATTAGTTAAGAAGGAAGTGCTCCCAGGAGAGACTGGTAAGGGAGAACTAGTAGAGCTATGAGAAGAAACCACGCAAGGGTGTGATTTGGGTGGCATCTTCACTTCCTCCTTGTCCAGCAGGGAGCTCTGGTGCATGTTACTCCTCCGAGTTTATCCAGACTTGAGGCAAGGAAACTACGTAACCTTCCCCATTACTGCACATATATGCCATTGGTAAGAGTCCCCCATGAAGAGTTAGATGCCAGAGCTTCTGATTTTCTACCTGTGTAGGGCAGCGGCTTCAGGAGTCTGAGGTAAAACAGATCTAAGTGGATTTGGTGGCTGTGAGCCCGATATGTTAGTATTCTGTTTTATACCCCAAGTTTAAAACAGACAAGTTAGGTTCTACAGTGTTTTTGTAATCAACTCACATGTGATTGAAAAGAAAACTACTCTCATTTGAATTTAATATCCTTAATCATGGGATCTTGGTTTCACATAATGACATATCTCATGTTTGTAGAAGAGTGATTAGTTATAGAAGGGATCAAAATACCTAATAAAGAAATGAATGACAAACAAATAGGTATTCACTAATTGTTAGGTAATGGTTTTATAGGTGATTATTGGATCAATCTGCTAGTAACATTATTGGAATAGTCTATATTCTTACAATAGTCTAATAACTTACATGTGTTTGTTACATGTATCAGGGTGATTCAATCATGGGAAGACACCAAATGGATTCAGAGAATGCAAAGTTATTTTAATGTTAAATAATATAGACCCATTCAGAGACATATGCAGACAGGGCATAATGCAGCATACCTGAGGCCGGAGTGTAACTTCCCAGGTACTCATTCCCTACACGGTCCAATTGGAGTGATTTACACCACCACGTAGAATGAAGATGAACCTGGAAAAGCCTTCCTTTTCATTCCAGTGGGATTTGCTACCCTCCAAGAGTGCCCAATCATTTTGGAGACTTAGCTCAATAACAGCTTGCCCACTACTTAGGAAATTGAGTTAATAAAAACCACTGACTCAGTAGCAATGGGCTAGAGTCTCATTCTGAGTGAAAAAATAGCCTACAAAACCCACAATTTTTCAAAGTGGAAGAAGACCTATTGTAGGATATCACTGATGAATGCTATGCCCAGGGTAGGCAAAGCTATAGAGGTAGAAGGTACATTCATGCTTGTACTTTGATACAGGTTGACTTGGGGGAAGGTGACAAAAATGTTCTAGAATTGGATTTTAATGAAGGTTGTCCAACTCTATTAAATAAATGACTAAATCTATTAAAAACACTAAATTATACACTCTGAACAGTTGCACATTTTGGTATCGATACCACTCTAAGCCGTTAACAAAGGCTGGTGACATTTCTGACCTTGTTGTATCTCCTGAAGCCGTGCAGCTCTTCAGGGTTTAGTGCAAGGATTAAATGAGTAACAGCAATTTAATCATTGGATACGGAGGCTGGGAAATAGAGGCTCTCTAAATAGTAGTATAATTAATTGTGAACAGCAAAATATAAAGTAGCAAGATGGAAAAATGGGAAATTGATACAAGGATACAATTTGCAGATGGAACATCCAGTCAAAACACGTATGGAAGTGCATTTGATTTCACAGTTAAACAATTAAATGTACTTTAAAATTTTAATATATATTAATTTATCATCTCATATTGTCAATGATTAATATGTTTATATATAGACCCATGGGACATTAAGAATGCATGGGAAAGAATCCACATTGGATCAAACTTATGCAGTGAGTAAATGGGCAAGTTCATCTAAGAGTATTATAAATCATTGTGAAATTTTAAGTTCATTAAGCCGAGATCTGAGGATAAGCGAGAGAAATTTTGGTAGGGGATAAAAAGATACATAAGCAGAAGAGCTATTGTCATTAAAATAGGGTTAGGCAACATAAGAGGCTGTAATAATGAACCATTTCTCAGACTTCCAACTCCCTACGTGGACAGATGAAGGACAGCCTCAGGTGTACGCTACCTGTTTAACTGAGGGTTTAGACTTTTGAGATCCCTGACTTGATACCAAGGTCTCCATGTCGACTTCCAACCGCAACCAGGCTGGAATCCTCTTCAAGGAGGATCACAAAACACCGAGGTCTATTTGACCAAGACTGCACCAGCCTCATTGCATCCACTCACTCTGTCCTTCTGTCTCTACCCTCACGCAGCTCTGTCTTTCTCGGATGTTGTGAGTTTAGAATTTTCTCAAGGATTCAGCTGGATATTTCAAAGAGGTGTTGCATACGAACAATGTTTTTCAATTCTGAAATACATTCTATGGCCCCAAATGGAAATCTAATTGTAAAGTGATCAACACATGTATATATATATATAATTTTATTGGGGGCTCTTACAGCTCTTACATACATCAATTCAACACACATTCTAATCTCATAATTCTATTGATCAAAGAGGGAAAAAAATAAAACTAACAACTCGAGAATTCACACATAATTAAAGACCTCGGTGCATGAGACTGAGCATAAGGAAACAAAGAAATTTTACACTGAGCTAAGCACCAGAGCACTCCGTGTTTTCATCTCTTTCCTTTGACGGCCATTGACTGGGTTTCCTCATCCCTATGTGCCCCTGTCTAGGACGTCGCACACTGTCTGCAATTGTCCGTTTACAGGCCTGCCTCTTTCAGTAGACCACTGCTTCACTAAAAGCTCGGATGCACTCTCCTGTCACTTTGTGTCCTACTGCCTACAATGACATCTGATTAGAGTATGTGTTCCATGCATACTTATTGGGGGGAAAAACACACATCTGTCTTTTTGAAAACATATCTGATGAGGTGAAGGGTAATATTTCCGTTTCAATGCTTTGAATTAATTTGCATGGACACTGCAGTTTTCATCTCACAAATAGTCTCACAAACTTGCCATAACTGTAGTCACTTCCGGTGTCCTGTGACTGAGTTTACTTTGTCTGATGGAATAGCCCTTGTGAGGAATGGCACTTCAATTCCATTTCTATATAAAGCTGTGCGTCTGTGTGTATGTGTGATTTCTTCCTTGCAAATGTGTTGTACCTGACCTGAAGACAAATACTTCAGAGAAGTAGCAGAAACACCTGCTGGTCAAAGCTTGTCTGGGTTAGATATGTTCTAACTCTGTGACCTTCAGCAAGTTTCTTCCCCTCACCAAGCATTAAGTTAATCCTCTATAACTTGCAGGGTTGTCATGAGAATTATAAATAATGTCTGTAAAATACTAGCCCCATAGTAGGTGCTCAATAAATCATAGCTGCCGCTATGACATCATACCCCAAGAACCATTTCAGCAATGGCGGTGAACTCCCTCACTGCATCTGTTTGCCCAGTTTAGGGCCTGGATGGTTGTTTTCTTTTAAAGAGGGCACGGTGTGACTTCATGTTACTGTGTCTTCTCCTGTGAAACACAGAATGTTATGGGTAATTACAGCAGTTAGACCAAGGCAAGATAGGGCTTGCTCATTTTCTTTAGACAGCAAGTAAACACGAAGCAAATCTACTTTATTGGCACTTGCAAATTGGAGCCAGCAGTGAAAATATAGACATCACTGTAATGTGGATGTTTTAAGAGTCTGCAAAAATCAAATCTACTTGACATGACAAAGCTTTTACCATAATGGCTACTGTGCAAACCTCAGGATGTCCAGATGAGCCCTTAGGGTCTCAAGGACCGGGTTATCTCACTGCCCCTGTCTCTATGTGGAGTCTTGCAGAAACATTTTACCACATTACCACATTACTCTCATCTAGTGCCAAGAATGTGCTGGAAAAGCCAACAGGAAACAAAAAGTAGCCAATTTGTGAAATTTTCTCATGACTCTTTTTTCCCTCATTGTATGATTCCATTGATCTCTTAGAGCACTGGGGGCTAGAATAGAGAACAGTGCCCTTTGGCATCAAATGGCACAGTGTCTTTCCCTCACGTCTTTCTTGGTCAAAATGGCTCATGTTCCCACGATGAGCAGCATGGCCATGGAAGAAGCTCATCAACACCTATCCTCTGCTTACTGACTGAAAGAAATCCATGCCTAGCGGTAAGAGGGGAGACTACCAAACCATGAGTCCTACTCCTTACAACCTTAGAAGGCCTAAACACACCACTGTATATCCCTAGGTCCCCATTTATCAAATATAAACTGAAGCTAATGTGTACCTTATGAAATTGATGCGAAAGTTCCTTGGGAACATATTGTGAAAATAATGTATAAATTCTGTATCACTATATCATGAAAAGTTTTGTATTTTTGTCATCTTCATAAGGAAGTGAACCACCTTTTGCTCATTTTTCAGACTAATGTTTAACAATGGTTTATTCCACAATATAGGCAATAGTCAGAAGACTATGAAAACACTTCATTTCATTTCATTCTTCATGTCCATTTAAGCCTCATGAAATATCTCAAAGTTTCTAAAATTACTGAGCTCTGAAGAGTACGGGGTATCTCCACAGATATGACAAAGCTTCTTAAGCTGTCATGATATGTGGTGCTGGCTTCTGAATGAATCAACCTGCTGTTGGACAGGCACAGCCACCAAACACTATAGGCAATATACAAATGAAAACAGGAAGATATAAGGGAGCACGTGACTGGTGATCTCTAATATCTAAAAGGTAGCAGCTGAGCAAGACTTGTTCCGTGAACACTGACGACTTACCAGAGGTCAAGCAGTGGAGCTTCAGGAAGGCAAAGTGGTTCGTATTTTCCCCAACAGTTTCAACTCACAGCATGCACATCGTCCACAGATCCTACAAGTCAATAGTTCAACCCTGTCAAGCAGAGTTGTACAATCATCAACACAATCACTTTTAGAGAATTTTCTTCTCTCTTGTACTCACTGTCATTAGCTCCCTATTTCCCTACAACCTCTGTTGCCATAACCCGAAGGAACCATTAATCCCGTCGTTGTCTCAGTAGGTTTATCTATATTGGATTTCCTCTACAGAAAAAGATTAACAAAAAAAACTCGCCAAAGTTAAAAAGAATAGCAAAGCAAAACAGTTAAAAAGCCTCAACTGAAAAGAAAGCAGAAAATCTTAACAACTAGAACAAATTTAAATGGATCATAAGGAAGATCGAATGATCGAGTACTAACTTCTAATGTAACTGCTTCTACAACAATCCACTTTCCAGGCCATTCTGCCTGTTAACAATGGTATTCATATTCCCAGTCCATGATCTGATGGAATTTTTCCTTCACTTGTATTTTTCCTACACTTTTTTAAAACTGAAACCGTTTTGAAGTGGGTCTGAGGTGGATCAAATGAGATCGCGCTGCTGTGCATCACGTTGCTATGACTCAGAGCTAACTCAATAGCACCTTACAACAAGAGCAAGAAGATAAAGCTTAGATTTCAGGCTAATTCTTTTCTAATCATTGTGCTACAGCAGGTGTGCATAAAGTGAAAGAGGGCTTTGCACTTTCATAAACTGGAAAACTGGAACTTTGGTGATTTTATTCACCCTGTAAATGAATTCACTGAGCTACATAAACTACAAGAGAGACTAATAAATATGACCCATGGTAACACGGGTTGGGTTCAGTTTTATCCTGGAAACATTCTCTGATCTTGTGCACATTCACTTCCCCAGGCCTCGGTTCCCCCATTAGCACAGTTGGAGAGGCACTGCATAGAGAACCCAAAGGCTGGCAGTTAAAGTGCACCACGTGCTCCTTGGGAAGAAGATAAAGACTATCTGCTCCTGTAAAGACTGATAGCTTGGGAAATCCTATCTAGTTGCTAGGAGTTGAAATCCACCCGATGGTAGTGGATTTGGTTGGTTTTTAGTGATTTATTTGTCAGTTTCTCTGGGAATGAAATTAATATGTTGGATCTAGTTGATCATTTCGGTTTTCAGGCTCTTTGTGGCTCTTACCTTTAGTGAGTGATTCCAAGTTTACTAAGCACAGTATGTAGAATATATTTAAATCCGTATTTTATGTTGAACTTATTATCTTTTCTGTTAGCAAATGTGTTCTTCTGGGTAGACTAGAGAAAAAAATCCATAGAGACACTCATAGGTGTATAGGAAAGGGCTTTATAAACAAGAGCAATTAAATATTGAGAAAACATCCCAGTCCAGTTCAGCTCAAGTCCAGAAGTCCAGTATTAGCCCACATGTCTGATACCAATCTATAAAGTCCTCTTCAGACTCATGAAACACATGCAATGATGCTGAATGCAGGAAGATCACAGGCCAGTGGGTGGGAAATCTTGTGAATCAAGTGGCGTTGTGAGCATCTCAGCGTTGGCAGGAGTCTCCACGTGGCTTCTCTAGGTCCAGGGCTCTCGCTGCCATCAGCATAGTTCCATGTGTCTTGTCAGTAGAATGTCTCTCAAGGAGTGAGCATGTGTCCCACCTCCAATGAGTTACTTATCTCCTTAGAGCCTCCAAATGAGGTCATCAAGGTATGATCTGATTGACAGGCTAGACTCCACCCCTTCACTCTGAATCCTACAATTGACATCAGATTATGTAACTACCATAGCAAACCAAGGCATTTTAATATGTTAGTTAGATTTGTAGCTAAGTGTTGTCTCAGTGTCCAGCTACGACATAAAGGAATCCTGCTATTTTTCTATTACTGAAAGAATGAAAGAAAACACATTCATCAGAAATTGCCATATTTTCTCCTCAATTAGAAGAGATTTAGATGCATGACTCTGTTCCATGGTTACTGATCTGACTGTAAAGACAATTCCTAAATCCTCCAATTAGAGAATTCTAAGTCTATCTCCTCTGTTACCCATGCTCTTCGTCTTCCTTTGCTGTGCATGTCCCTCTGTGAGGCTCATGTATTCCCATCATTGTCCAGGTTTGAGATTTTTATTTCCAAGATAGAATTACAATGGCGGAAGCACTTGAAGACATCTGTTCTGCTTTTGGACACTGGGCAGGCAGCCCCATCCTGCTCTCTTCTGCTGCTGGGCAATTAGGTACAACTAGAGGCAGGATTATTTTTTATCTTTGACTTGGCTTCTCATCACGGGGGTGAATGAATGAAATGGAGTGTTCTTTTTTGCCCACTTAGCAGATGTACACATCACTCTTTCTGTTTAGGAACACCTATCCCATGAAAGACAGGAGTGGCAGAGATCTGGATTAGTTGAAGACTCTAAGCCATCTGTTTGTTTTCCTAAAAAATTGGAATGTGTTTGAGGCGGTGTAAATAAAAGATTTTGTCTCTTCTGACATCAGGGATAAAGAAAGAAAATTCTACTCCTACCACGAATTTCCAACGTGAATGGTGGCTGTTGATGTCAATGAATTGTCTACATCACTGCATTAGAGTGGGTCTTAGCAGTGGCACCACTACAGTTACTGAAAGTTGAGAATCCTGCCATACGCTGCTGGAGTTAGAAAGAATATGCAGACTTCTAGTTCAGGGCTCTGAATTCATGAATAAGCAAACTGTGGCACAGATCACATGGATGTCATCATCAATAGTCTCTATAGTTCATTTTAAATAAGTTGGACACTGCATAAGGAAGGCTGAAGAAGAATTTATACATTTGAATTATGATGCTGCTGAAGAATATTGAAAGTACCATGACTGACAAGAGAACAAACAGATCTCTCTTGGAAGACGTACAGCCAGAATGCTCCTTAGAAGCAGCGATGATGAAACTTCATCTCAAATACCTTGAAGACCTTCATCATCAGGAGAGAACAGTCTCTGGAAAAGGACTTCATGCTTGGTCAAATGGAGGGCCGACAACAAGGAGGAAGATTCTCTACGAGAGGGACTGACACAATGGCTGCAACAATGGGCTCACATATAACAATCAACATAAGGATGATCCAGGAGCAGGCAGTGTTGTTTCTGCCGCACATAGGGCCACTATGATTTGGAAGAGACTCAATGGCACCTAACAGCAACTTCAATACCATTCATGAGCACGTACTCTATGCTAGTCATTGGAACGCATTCTGTAGGGATGGACTAATATTCACTTTCTAGAGGCACCAAAGCAAATGGCCAAACATCAGGTGGGTAATAAGAAGGTAAATACATGTTCTTACAGTTCTGAAGGCTCTGAGTCTGAATTTAAGGTATTTTAAGGCCCATGCTCTCTCTGAAGGCGTGATGGGATGGTCCATTTTGGCCCCTTCAATTTCTACAGGTCTCAGGTAGTCCTTGACTGTACTCCACACTGTAACTGCACATTCACATGACAGCCTCCCTTTGGGCCTTTCTGTCTCTGACTCTCCTCTCTTCACTTATAGGACAGCAGTCATATTGGATTAATGTCCACTCTCCTACAGTATGACGTGGTGATAACCTAGTTGCCAATATTTACAAAGATCTTATTTCCAAACAATGTTGCATTCACAGGTATACGGGTTGAGGTTTTAGCATACCTTTTTTAGAGGCCAATGGAGGATATAATTTAATCCATAAGAGTGCTCGATTTGCCGCTGAACCTCAGAAGACAGGATTCTGTTTTTTTGTGATGGACAGCTTTGTGATGTTCAATTGGGACAGCTCATTGGTCAATATTTGAGAAAGTGTGCCTACTCTCTTCATGAAGGTGAAGGAACCCTAGTGGTGTCCTGGTTTACACATTGGATGACCAAACAAACATTGGGTGGTGTAAACTCACCAGCTGATCCTCATGAGAAAGAATAAGACTTTTGTCCCATAGACATTTTAGAAGGAAGGTGAGACATTGTGATTCTCTTCAGGGACTTGCCACTCACTCTTTGTTCCATTCCACTATAGATTCCTACCTGGCCATATTATCACATATTTTAAATGAGGGTGGTGTTCTAGATGATTTCTAAGAAGCTTTATGCTACAATAATTGAGGTTATCTTGCCTACCTTCCTTCCTAACCCCTTCCTTAAATTTCTTGCACTCCTTAGGATAATTATCCAGACTTCATGCTCTAAAATTTTCTGACATATTTTCCTTACCCCACTCTTAAAGCATAATCCCAAAACTCAACCAAATCAAACAAACAAAAATAAGAAAACCTAGTAACAAATCACCTATCCTAAAGAGTCTTTATTTTATTAAAACCTAATAAAAATCTCCAGTATAAGCCAATAGTAATGACTAAAATCAGGTTGAAATAAGTAACAATAGCAATCTACAACTAGACATTTATAAAATATTCCTTATTCTCAATGTGTTCTTTTTATCTTCCCAATAGCTCTACCAAGTAGTTTTTATTATTCCTATTTCTCAGATTAAAAAAAATATATGTGAGAGGGCCTTGGCCACTTAGCAAGGATGGAATTCAAACCACAATCAACCTCAGTAAACACTGGCATGCCTTCCCCTTGCAACACCAGTCTCCCAAAAAAATAATTGCTTGTAACAGAGACCTTAGATGCCTTACTTCAAAGTAGAGTAATCTAGGTGAGTCAGACTGAGCAGATCCTCACAAGAGAAAAAGATATCTCTGGTTCAAAATGTTTGAGTAAAGGACTACCCTTGAAGCTAGACCTCTCTTTAGACCTCACTAATCACACCCCTGGCTAGCTTTCTTGTGCCCTGGAGATCAGAGGGCTAGGGTAGCGGTTGAAAACACCACTGAATGGACTGCTTGCTTCATCTTAGAGTCTTCTATCAGAATCTATCTCAGGGAGAAAATGATCTTTCTTATTCTATGGCAAAATATCTTGTTACTATCTTGGAATGGCCCAGTAATATTGAAGGCAAATGGGTTCTATGTGATAGGTAAGCTATCACTCAGCTGCATTAAGTCACTATAACATGCAGTTTCACTTCTGAAAATGTGAGGCAGGGTAGATTTATGGTTTAGAGCTAGATATAAGAGACAGGGAAATTAAAATAGGTTGACACTATGAATGTAAGGGACAGTGAAAACATATAGGGAGTGGAGTGACGAAAACTATTTTCTGCAAACCAGCATCTACTGGTTTGAAATCATTTAGTTTGCTGCCATTTCAACAAATGCATCATTGTCTTTTCCAAGGTAGTTAAATATCAAACGTTGGAGAGATTTGTAGTAGAAATCAGAGGTAAATAAGAAAATGTAAGCTGTCAAGGCGTGAGGCCATGCATAGAAGCACAAGTCAGTAGGACAAAACAGCACAAGTCATTTGGTAGAATGATTTCCAACTGAATTCCTCTATTTTATTTTCAATCTGTAATATCAGTATGAAAACTATATAACTCTATAAACATTTCTTGGACTGAAATGAGATTGAGCCCCTTTCAGGGTGCCTAGCACTGTACCATTTAGCCCTTGTGAATATCTAGCAATGAAAATGATTTAAGTTGACAACAGAATGTATTGTTCTATTCTCCAAATCTTTCCCACGTCCATTCTGACCACCATAAAAGTATATCTTGTATACTGCATTCCACTGTGGTTGAAAGATGCATCCGGGGTCTGCAGCATATTCCCCTTACTCATGTTTCCATTACTCAGGAAACATTTTCAAAAGATGAGATCTCCTCAGTTTTGGAATAGTTTCCAGTGGGATGTGGCACTGTGCCGCCTCATTTGATTCATTTAAAGTTGGACCAGAGGGAGGAACTCCAATGCCCCGCTGGGAGCATTTCTATTCCTGGGAGAGTGGAGGAGAGTCAGACCCATTTACTGATGGAATACAAGGGAGGCTTTCTAACATGGTTTCACATAACTTCCCAATTCCGATGTGACATTTTAAGCACAGTCCTCAATACAAACATAATAAATTCCTTTCTGAGTCCCCTCTTCCCTTTCACCTCTCACCTAGCATTGCCATTCTGGATCCATTGATATCAATTCTAACAGAATTGGAGCATACTTAATGGGAAAAAATACCATGGCCTACCCATGCCCTCTCCCCCACGTTGAAACCACTCAACCACAAGTTGTATTTGTTGAAGATTTAAAATGTACTCTCATTGCACATGAGTAGTGATTCTGGGATTTCCAGTGTGTATGTGGCGGGGGACTGGAGGTGGTGGTGTTGGGCGTGTCTTCATTTAATTTATAAATTCTGAGAGATAGGTCCCCAAAGAGAAATCAATCTTGGCTTAGATTTCCTATGACTTTCCATATCTAAATACTGGGAGAGCATGAAGACTCTGATTTCTCTGAGAAAAGTAGATTTGGTGATCTGATTTATTCTTCGTGTGTGTCCATTAGTGGGTCGGAAAGAATTCAACCTTGGAATCGTACACTGATCTCTAGTCCTGGTTATACAGATAAATTCTGGTTTACTTTATGGAATCATAAAGCTTTTCCCAGCTGTGATCTAGGGAGTTAGGAGGGTCTTCACGGAGGCAAAAAGACTAAGCCTGAAAGAAACAAGTCTGACTAGGTGGAAGAAAGTGAGGGGAAATTTTTTTTTTAAAGAAGATGCAAGGAAAAGTGTTTCAGGTTCCAAGGCGTAGTGTCTAAACTCAAAAGGTATCTGTCCTAATCTCTCAGTTTCTCAAAAATGTCACCGGGCTATACTGTCTCTGAAGTTGATTCTTAGTACCATGACTCTTATCAGTGCCATAGCCTGCTTCTCACCTGTTAAATGCCTGCCGAGTTACCTATCGTTCCTGACAATGAATTCCTTGAGAACAGACCTTTGGCTAATTTATCTTGGAGCCAACAATGTAGTAGAAGCTCAGTACTTGCGAAATCACTAAGACTTCCTTACTTCACCATCGACTATTTGACTTGCACTTAACATTTCTTAAAACAAACCAAACTGACCACCATCAAGCCGATTATGACTCAGCGAACCAACAGGACCGGATGAAACTACCCCTGTGGGGTCCTGAGACTGTCAATCCATATGGGAGTAGAAAGTCTCATTCTCTCACAGGTAGCTAATGTTTTCCAACGGCTGACCTGGCCAAAAGCAATCCAATGGGTAATCCATTGGCCAACATCATTCTGTATAATGCTCCTCAGTCACTTCCTCTGTGCTAGGAACCTCACCTAGGCACTAGAGAGGCAAATCACGGAAGAGCGCTATTTTACAGAAGCTTCACTATCCGGTAGAGAAGGAAGACACATATGAGAACGGCTCAACGTCAGAGACTCAATATGTAAAATGCAGCGATGAAAACCTCCAT
Source organism: Echinops telfairi (assembly GCF_000313985.2). Taxonomy (NCBI): domain Eukaryota; kingdom Metazoa; phylum Chordata; class Mammalia; order Afrosoricida; family Tenrecidae; genus Echinops; species Echinops telfairi. The sequence continues at coordinate 19,232,770 of NW_022111310.1, forward strand.
TGGCTACCCCACAGGATGGTAGTACAATTTAATATAGTAATGAATGCAAAAATGCTTTATAAGCTATACGGTATCTTTCATGTTCAAGTTGACCATTACAATTTTGTATAAGGTTGGTGCTATATCTAATCTTCCAAATCTTTATGGTTGAAGAAGGTACAAGAGAGCTTCAAAATTTAATGGAGAAATAGAATTGAAAGAATGTGTGATTTTCCCATGAACTTTTGAAGATCCCTTATTTAGAAACCTTGAAATCGTAAGTCCTATTAGACAGGGTTTCGACTGAAATTAGAGTGGGTGTATATGTAGGCTATTGTCTCTCATCCTCGAGTCCAATGGTCTTCTTTCATTCCCTAGTTTTATATCTTTACTATATATAATGATATATCCTCAATGAGAATTCAGTACTTAAAAAGGATTAAACCAACTCTGCTATACTAGAATATCTATTGTTTATAAAGATAAAGCAAAAGGTATTGCTATAAAACTACAACCACAGAAACTTTTATTAAACAAAAATATGAAAATGTGAATCTATGGTTTCTTTATGTATTCTCCAACTTGAACTATAGCCTTCTGAAGGTAATGGTGGACTGCTAATCAAAAGGTTGGCAGTTCAAAACCATCAGCCACCCTGCAAGGGAAGATGAAGCTTTCCAATCCCATAAAGACTTAGAGTCTTAGAAACTCACAGGGGTAGTTGTACTCTATTCTATAGGGTCACCATGAATCAGAATTGACTGAATGCCCGTGAGTTTATTTATTTATTTTTGTTTCATTTTATTATTTTTTTAATTAAATACTTTTACCGGGGGCTTTTAGATCTCTAATCACAATCCATACAATCATCCATTACATCAAGCACAATTGTACATATGCTGCCATCATCATTTTCAAAGCATTTTCTTTCTACTTGAGCCCTTTATATCAGCTACTCATTTTCACCCTCCCTCCCATGCCTACCCTCCCTCATGAACCCTGATAAGTTATAGATTATTATTTTCATATCTTACATCATCCTCTGTTGACCTTCACCCACTTTTCTGCTGTTTGTCCCCCTAGGAGGGGGTTATGTGCTGATCCTTGATATCAATTCCACCTTTCTCCCCCCTTATCCTTTCTCCTTATCCTCCTGGTATGTCTATTCTCATTGTTGACCCTGAGGGGTTTATCTATCCTGCATTCCCTGTGTTGCAGGCTCTTATCTGTAGCAGTGTGCATGTTCTGGTATAATCCAATTGGTAAGGTAGAATTGAGGTCATGGTAGTAGGGGGGAGGGAAAAGAAGCATTAAGGAACTAGAGGAAAGTTGTGTTTCATCGATGTTATAATGCACCCTGACTGGCTCAGCTCTTCCTTGTGACCCTTCTGTGAGGGGATGTCCAACTGTCTACAGATAGGCTGTGGGTCTCCACTGCACCCACCCCTATTCACATTGGGTAAGATTCTGTTCTAGGTCTTAGATGCCTGATACCTGATTCCATCAACACCTCATGATCACACAGGCTGGTGTGCTTCTTCCATGTGAATTTTGTTGCTTTTGAGCTAACTGGCCGCTTATTTATCTTCAAGCCTTTAAGACCCCAGATGCTATATCTTTAGATATAGCACCATCAGATTTATTCACCCCCTTTCCTTATGCACCCATTTTATCTTCAGCGATCATGTCAGGGTAGGAGAAAAATGACAGAGTGCAATGTTAGTAATACAAAGTGTTCTTGTGTTAAAGGAGTACTTGAATGGAGGCCCAAAGTTCATCTGAAACCTTAATTCTTAACATTTAGATATAAGTACATAGATCTATCCCTCTCTCGTTATATATAAATATATTTACATATGTACATGTCTGTATTTAGACCTCTATAAATGTCCTTTTCCTCCTGGTTCTTCCCTCTATTTCCTTTTACTTTCCTATTGTCCCACCATCAAGTTCAGACTTCATTAATGTTTAGTAGTTCCTCACTGCTACATTGCCCTTGATTAAGCCCCACTAGGCATCCTATGCCCTTCTCTCCATTGAGTTTTATTTCACTTGTTGTTCCCTTGTCCCTGGGTTGGTTCCCCACCCCCCACTTCCTTTCTCCCACGTCCTCTTCTCCCATATCCTCCTGGAATCATTGGTGCTGTTCTGATCGTCTCCGAATTATTTATCCCACCTATCTTATCTAGATAGAAATGGAGAGACATTAATAAGCAAAAAAACAAAAAACAGGCAAAGCCAAACAATACAAGGAAGTCAAAACCAACAAACCAACAACAAAAAGAAAGCCACTGACAAAAATAAACCTCCCCCCAAAGAACCTCTGCTCTCTTTAATTTGCATCATGCTAAAAGGATAGTTTTGATGTCCTCAAGGGATACAAATTTTGTTCCTTTGAGTTTGGGAACCAAAATAAGGCCTAAAGTGGACAACATCAGGGCTTATGGATGGATGGGGTAAATTTTCCCAACATAATTATCATAAGGCACCTTTGCTGTCCTCAAAGAATGAACAGGTTGTGATAAAGTAAAATTCCCTTGTGAAACTTTCCTGACCTTTTTCTCACCAATACAGTTTCTGATTTTCTTGAAACTTCTTCATAGTAAGCTCCTGCGATCGTGCTAGATTCTGTGAAGAAAATCTATCAAGATTACCACTTTGGAATCCTGAAAAGCAGTTGTCATAACCACAGAACTGACTGCTCTAGCTTGAATGTAACTGGCCTAGAAGATGCCCTTCACAGTCACTCTTTTGATTAGCTCTTTTTGAAGACACCCTAAGGAGACTAACACAAGAAAATTACTGGGGAAAAAAACTTGTTCTCAGCCATTTATTGATCACAGAGACAAATTTAAACACATTTTGTTTGGAAATCCAAGCATGCATGAAGAACAGCCACAGCAGCAATACTTTTTGACTAACCCTCAGACAGCCTTTCTTGTGTGACAAAGCAGATCAAAGTTAATATAGATGTGTTTGCATGTATTTTTTAAAACAAAAATATAGGAATGATAACAATCTGGAGGAGAAAACAACGGGACTGACAGTTCCGGGGGGGACATGGGAGAGGAGGAGGTGGAGGGAAAGGAAGAGGTATTAACAAACCCAGGGACAAGGGAACAACAAGTGATCCAAATTGGTCCTGAGGTGGGTGTGGGAGGCCAGGTAGGGCATGATCAAGGGGAATGTAACAAAGAGGAAGTGCTGAAACCCTGGTGGGGCTGAGCATGATAGTGGGACAGGAGGAAAATCAAGGGAAATAAAGGAAAGAGCTGGGAGGAAAAGGGCATTTATAGAGGTCTAGAAAAAGATATGTACATATGCAAATATATCTATAAGAGGATGGGGAAATAGATCGATTTGCCTATATTTATAGGTTTAGTATTATGGTAGCAGAAGGACATTGAGCCTCCACTCAAGTACTCCCTCAACACAAGAATACTTTCTTCTATTAAATTGGCATT
>NW_022111310.1:19237040-19238859 GCF_000313985.2 Echinops telfairi
ACAGAAAAGTGGGTGAAGGGAGATGTCGGACAGGGCAAGATATGACAAAATAATAATTTATAAATTATCAAGGGCTCATGAGAGAGGGGCAGCGGGGAGGGAGGGGAAAAATGAGGACCTAATGCGGGAGACTTAAGTGGAGAGGAAATGTTTTGAGAATGATGAGGGCAATGAATGTACAAATGCGCTTTTACAAAATTGATGTATGTATGGATTGTGATAAGAGATGTATGAGCCCCTAATAAAATGATTAAAAAAAGAGAAATTAACAGGCTTGACTGCATACATAGAGCGGTGTACGGTACACAGGAAAACATAGAGGAATAAAAATATGCCTGAAGAGATAAAGAGGAGTGATATTTCATTTTATCTCTTTATTAAATTTTAATTTAGGCCCATGATATCAGTCAGTCAATCAAAGAAAAAACAAGCCAAGGTTTAGGAAAAGGACCAAGAGACTCTGAAGAAAAGTGTGGTGACTTACTTTCAAAAAGTCAGCCAATGAAACCCTGTACATCTCAGTGGTCTGACCCCATTTTGCATGGAGTCACCACAAATCTAGGCTGATTTGATCCAACAATCAATCTCAAATACAATACAAAGAGTAACTAACTTAAAAAGTGAATAACAATCACAAGGAAGGCATGGGAAAAGGGGATGATAAGGATCAATGTAAATAATTTTGAACCACAGTATTTGAACTACAAATCACAAACTAAATATAAAATAAACTCTCCATGGCATTGTATTTTTTTAATAAAATTTGTTCCCCTCAAGAGTAGTAATTCCAAAACTATATGTGTTCTAGGATTGATCGATTGGTCACATAAATAAATGAATATGTTTTGGATAATGAAAGCTAGGATTGTTAGTTTTTAAGAGAGAAATTATAAATGTAGAAAATGTTTGATGAGAAACAAGCCAGTTGTATAGCCTCAAAATATTTCTCCACAAGATACTTATCAATTACATAAGGGAAAATAGTGTCTTTCCATTGGTGAGACTGGCAGAGTACCTTAACCAATGATCAAATGTAGACCAGTAATGAAAGATGTGGGTAACATTCACACTAAGAACACAGTGTCATCCTTATGATTTCTTACTGAAAATGCATTATTCTGATTTAATTTTGAGGAAACCTTATGTTTTATCCATAGGCATTCCATACCTATATTTTTCTTCCCATATGTCATGGTCAGAAATGGAAAGAGGAATGCTCTATCCCAGATTGGAGAGTTGGGGGGCGTGCAATGAAAAGTAATGTGTGCTCTAGGTCGATCCTGGGAAACTTCATATAATGGCAAACTTCATCCAAGGTCTATAAAGTATTTTCAGCATAGCATTCATGTTAATTTCCTGATCTCAATACAGGTATCTATGTTATGTAAGATGCTGGTATTTTGAGAAGTGCAATGAGTAGGGAAATAACAACAAATGTACCATTCAGTCTATTCCAACAGGGAGGACCCTTGAGAGTCACAGTAGAACTGAACTCTCTCCTTTTCTTTTTATTCTTAATACTTTTATTGGGGGCTCTTACATTTCTTATCACAATCCAAACACTCATCCAGTGTGTCAAGCACATTTGCACATATGCCTCCATCATCATTTTCAGAGCATTCTCTTCCCACTTGAGCCCCTGATATCAGCTACCCATTTCTTACCCCTCCCTCACCTTCTTACCCACCCTCATGAACCCTTGATGATATGGAAATAATAATGTATAAATTATTATTATTATTTCCATATCTTACATTGTCTTCCATCACCCCTCACTCACTTTTTCACTATTCATTTCCCTGGGAAGGGGTTCTAGTTT
>NW_022111310.1:19239542-19257288 GCF_000313985.2 Echinops telfairi
GAGGCCCAATGTTCATCTGCAACCTTAATTCTTAACATATAGATATGAGTACATAGTTCTATTCTCCTCTCGTTATATATGTATTTACATATGTACATGTCTGTATTTAAACCTCTATAAATGTCCTTTGCCTCCTTGTTATTTTCTCTATTTCCTTTTACTTTCCTCTTGTCCCACCATCATGTTGGCCTTTATTGAGGTTTAGTAATTCCTTGCTGATACATTGCCCTTGACTGAATTCCACTAGCCATCCTATGACCTCCTTCCATTGATTATAATTATTTTGTTGTTCCCTTGTCCCTAGGTTGGTTACCGCCTCCCTTCCTTTCTCCCACCTCCCCTTCTCCCGTATCCCCCAAGAACCATTGGTCCTGTTCTTTTCATCTCTGAATTATTTATCCTACCTATCTTATCTAGATAGACATGCTGATACATTAATAAGTGCAAAAACCTGGCAAAGCAAAATAAAACAACAAAAGAAGTCAAAACCAACAAAATAATAACAATAACACAAAACAAAATAACAATAATAAAAAGAAAGCCACTGACAAAAATGGAAAAGCCTATAAATAAGTCAAGGTCTGTTTGTTGGCCTTTATGACAGTTTTCCAGTCGAGTCTGACGGGGTGCCACACTCTGTCTCCAAGTCTATTTTTGATATTCCCCGGAGGTTTCATCAATCTGCTACCCCTGCTGCTCTGCTGCATGTCCTCAGGGCCTTGCCCCAGCGTGAGGGAGCCAGCCTGTGCACTATTACTGCACTGTGTCTCCAGTGCTGTCCCCTTCAGTGCCATGGTTCAGTGAGGGACGTCGTGTCCTGTGGTGGGGCCGGCCCTACAGTGCTCCTCATGCATTGTCTGCTCTGAGCAGGAACATTGTCCTCGGGGCTTGGTGGGCCAGATGTCCTCTCCTCCCTCTCCTTCCCTTTTCATTCTCCTGTGTGCTCTAATCCAACGTGCCCCTCTCCCCAAGCTGTAGGCCAGTGCTGTCCTCTGAAGTGCATTCTTCTGAGGGGGTGGAGGAGTGTCCACATAGTTGGAGTTGGGGCCGCCCCGCAGACCTCTCTATCGGTTCCCTGGTACAGACCACTGTGTTGTATTCATGTCTTGGCTCATCGGGTTGAAGCCTGGTCTCTCTCCCTTTCCTGTGGAGATATAAACAATACTCTCCCCTCGGGTGGGTTAGTGCCCTGCTCCCCACTAATCATGTATTTTTATTTATCCTCTTTCTTTCCCCCTTTTATTTAGTTGGCTACCGTATATATCCCTGGATTGGGTTTGGCTCCTGCAATAGTTGCTGGACCTCACCCCAGTAATGTACGTATATAATAGCTTTCCCCCTATGCCCTATTTTTTTAAAAAAAACTTACCTCAGTGGACTGACATTGCACTTGTCCTTTTGTGCTTGACTTACTTCGCTTAGCATGATTTCCTCCAGTTCTTCCCATGTGGGAATGTGCTTATTTGTTCATTGCTTCTTTTTAGGGATGCATAGTACTCCATTGTATATATGTCCCACAGTTTTTTGATCCCTTGGTCTGTTGATGGAAATTTGGACTGTTTCCAACTCCTTACAATTGTGAACTGTGCCGTGGTGAACATTGTGGGGCAGATGTCTGGCCGTGGTGTGTTTCTTGCCTCTTCTGGGTCTGTGCCTAGTAAGGGGATTGCTGTTTCGTACGATAGCTCAATCTCCATCTGTTTTAGATATTGCCCAATCTATTTCCATAGTGGCTGTACATACCTACTGGTCCACCAGCAGTGGACGAGAGTTCCTATCTCCCCACAGCTCCTCTGACACTTGCTACATTCAGATTTTTTTATTTGGCTATCTTGGAGTGTGTTAAGTGATATCGCATAGTTGTTTTAATTTGCATTTCTCTTATGGCTAATGTTCAGGAACATTTTCTCATGTTTATTGGCCATTCAGATTTTTGGTCCTGTGAAACTTCTGTTTGGGTCCTTTGCCCACCTATTCAGTGAGCAATTAGTTTTTTTCTTATTGTAAGCTTGCGAAGTATTGTAGATTTTAGTAATAAGGCATTTGTCTGATGTGCCATCGCTAAAGATGTTTTCCCAGTCGGTGGGCTTTCTTATTACTCTCTTGGTGAATTCTTTCAATGTACACAGGTGTTTTATCTTCAGTATATACTTGTCAATTTGTGCCTCCTCTGTGTATGTGTCCTTCCCTATTTCTGATAGCCTGTGTATTTCCTTTGCCAAAGTTTTCAGCTTTGTCCCAATTTCTTCATTGATGGCTGAGGTAGTTAGTTTATTCTGCCAACCTTGCTGATAAACACATGTGGGGTTAATTGAAAGGCAGAGGGATAAATGGCTCGGTGAGCCTTGCTTTTCTAGTTCCCAGATCCCTTGCTCTGTGATGGTCGGACCAGGGTGCAACTGCCTTAGCCAGTTCCCTGCTTCAGCTGGCAAGGCTCACTTCCTGCAAGATATCTCTGAGGAAAAGCCACATGGACCTACCCTGATGCAGCCCTGGGTGGTGGAGCAGCCGTTTAGAGACGCCTTCCAGCACTGAGATGCTTACATATTCACTGATTCAGCTTTCCTCCTGCAATCAGTATCATAGTGTGTGTTTTGTGAGATGGAGGAAGATTTTGTGGATTGGTGTTGGACATGTGGGTTACTGCTGGACTTGAGGGCTTGGCAGCACTGGGTTGGGATGTTTTCTTGCTGTGCACTTAACTTTTATATAAAATTCTCTCTTATAGATGAGTTTTTGTGGATTTATTTCTCTAAAGTACCCAGACTAACAAAATGGCCCTAATAATTTGGGGTTTTACCTCAAGGTCTGTGCTCCGCCTTGAGTTTATTCTTGTGCATGGAGTGAGGTAAAGGTCTTGCTTCGTTTTTCTGCAGGAAGATATCCATTTTTTTCCAGCACCACTTACTGAAGTGAATTGTAAGCATTCACTTACCATTTCATATTTTGGGGCCCTTATCAAAAATCTGTTGTCTGTTTGCTGATGTTTTCATTTCTGGGTATTCAGCTCTTTTTCATTGGTCTGAATATCTGTTGTTATACCAGTACCACACTTTTTTTACCACTGTGGCCCTATAATATGTGCTAAAGTCAGGTAGAGTGGGCCCTCCCACTTTGGCATTCTTCTTGTGGAGTTCTCTGCTAATTCTGGACTTCTTCCCTCTCCATATGAAGTTTGTAATCAGTTTTTACAATTCTTTGAAGAAGGATGATGGTATTAGTATTGGGATAGCATTAAATTTATATAGTGTCTTGTGCAGAACTGTCATCTTTACTATATTGAGTCTTCTAATCCATGAGCATGGGATATTCTTCCATTTGTTGAGGTCACTCTTGGTTTCTTGTAATAGTGTTCTGTAGTTTTCTTCGTACAAATATTGTGTTTTTTATTCAGGTATATCCATAGATATTTCAATTTGTGCTTGGCTATTGTAAATGGTACTGCCTTTTTAATTGTTTCTTCTGTGATCTTTTCTGATATGTATAGCAGTCTGATAGACTTCTGTTTGTTGATCTTGTATCCTGCCACACTGCCATATTCCTCTATCACCTCCGACACTCCCCTTGTGGAGTTTTAGGTTTTTTTTTATATATAACATCATATCATCTGTAAATAATGATAGTTTCCCCTCTTCCTTCCCCAGACGGATACCTTTGGTGTCTTTTCTTTGTCTTATGTTGTTAGCTAGGACCTCAAGTATGATATTAAATAGGAGGGGTGTCAAGCAGCATCTTTGTCTGGTCCCCCTTTTCAATGGCATTGTTTTCATCTTTTCTCCATTGATTACCATGCTGGCTGTCGGTTTCTCATGTATATCTTGCATAATATAGATGAATTTTCCTTCCATTCCTATCTTCTTGAGTGTCTTAACCAGGACACGGTGTTGGATGTTGTCACATGCTTTTTCTGCATTTATCAATTTATCATGTGGCTCTTATAATTTTTCATGTCAATGTGGTGAATAATACTAATTCTCTCTCATATGTTGAACAATATCTGCATCCCTGGTATGAATATGACTTGTTCATGGTGCATTTTTATATGCTTTTGTATTCTGTTGGCCAGTATTTTGGTAAGGATTTTTTGCAGTGATGCTTATTAGGTATGTTGGTCTGAGGTTCTCAATTCTTGTGGGATCGTGCCCACTTTAGGTATCAGAGTTATACTAGTTTCTTAGAAAGAGTTTGGGAGTTTCCCATCTTTTTCTATGTTCTGAAAGAGTATGTATAGGATTGGTGTCAGTTCTTCTCTGAATGCTTGGTAGAATTCTCCTGTGAAGTCACATTGAGTTGACCAAAACTTGAGCAGATGAAGAGATTTTTGAGCCTGTGAACTGGTGCATACTGTTGCTGATTTAATGCATGGCCTGTCTGGATTTGACTTTGCTTATGGATGCAAACTTCACAAGGTTCCAACTGGAATGAAGATTCTTCATATAGAAAAATATGATCGTCTTCTCAGAGCACGGGGTTGCTCTAAGTGGTCAGGGTACAAATTGAATACCCCAAATTGGGGGATAAAGGCATGAAGTGGTTGGCTTACAATCTTTCATAGGTGGGGGAACGTTTTCACAGGATTATAGAATTAAGGTGTACTTAATTGCAATTGTAAGGCTGAAAAATTATGTTCATGTGCCAAGTTACCAAGGGGTGGATTGGGATAAAGTTTCTTGTGCCAACCTGGCTGATAAACACATGTGGGGCTACTTGAAGGGTGGAACGATAAATGGCTCCATAAGCTGTGCCTTTCTAGTTCTTGGGTCTCTTGCTTTCTGATGATTGGACCAGGATGCAGCTGCCTTTGCCAGTTCCTTGCTTTAGCTGGCAAGGCTCACTTGCTGCAAGGCATCCCCGAGGAGAAGCCACATGGACCTACACTGATGCTGCCTTGGTTGCTGGAGCACCCATGTGGAGACCCCTGCTAGAACTGAGATGCTTATATGTTCACTGATTCAGCTTTCCTCCTGCAGTTGTCATCTTTGCGTGTGTTTTGTGAGATGGAGGAGGACTTTGTGGATTGATGTTGGACATATGGGCTAATGTTGGACTTGTGTGCTTGGGCAGCACTGGGTTGGGATATTTTCTTGATGCGCACTTACCGTTTATATAAAACTCTCTTATACATATGAAATTCTGTTGATTTGTTTCTCTTATGTACCCACACTAACACAGGCACATATATATTTATTCTGCTCACTGGTTCTTGGTCTATTGTACCCTTGAGCATTATATAGTGCCTCTCCTTGTCTTTTGCTATGGCTTGTACCTTGAAATCAATTTTATCTGAGATTAAAATTGCTATCCCTGCTTTATTTGCATTGCCATTTGCTTGGTATATTTTTCTCTAGCCTTTAATTTTCAACCTATTTTTGTCTGCAAGCTTGAGATATGTCTCCTGTAGCCAGCACATCGATGGGTTTTATTTTCTAAGCCAGTCTGTTTTCCTCTGCCTTTTGATCTCTGAGTCCAGTCCATTGATATTCAGTGTTATTACATCCACCTGTGGACTCTGTGATCTCATCTTGTACCTGTTGTGGTAGGTGTTTTCCTACATACCTATCATATCACTTTGTTTTATGTGTGTGTGTTTTCCCTACCTACCTATCTTATCAGGTTGTTTTGAAGTGTGTGTGTAGTTCATTCTTGCCTTATTTCCACAATTGAGTTAATGCTATCCTAGGGACTGTTTTTTCTTTGTCGCCCTCTGGGTGGAGTTGTTCTATGTGACGGTCTCTTATTTGCACTCGGTGAGTGTTGATGTGCCAAAACTGGGTTGAAAGGATCTTTTGTAGGACTGGGTTACTTTTTATGTATTCTTTGAGTTTTCCCTTATCTGCGAAGACTCTTACTTCTCCATCTATCTTAATAGATAATTTGACCAGGTATAGTAATCTTGGGTTTGCGTTATTTTCCTCCAATTCCCTACTCTTCTTCATCATGTCCACTGATAGGTCTGAACATATTCTTATTTGGGTACCTTTATAAGTTACTATTTGTTTTTCGCTAGCTGCTCTTATCATCTTCTCCTAACTATTCTTAAGATTCAATCTGACTGGTGTTCTTTTGGCCTCCTGAATGGTTGACTGACTTTCATTTATTTAGCTGGGGAAGTTTTCCTCTAAGAATTCCCTCACTATTTTCGCAGTGGGTGTTTTTGTTGTGTCTTGTTCTGGTAGTCCAATGATTCTAATATTGTTCCTCTTCATTGGGTCTCAGGATTTCTTCAGCTTCTCTGATTGACTTATTTGGCTGCTTTTCCCATGTGTTGAGGTCTGCTTTGTTATCCTCTAGGTCACTGGTACGATTCTCTGACTCCTCAAGTCTGTTAATTTGCTACTGGATTTTGTTATTTCATCCCTCAGGTCTTGTATTTTCCTTTGGTGTGTTGCCTTTATCTGCTCCATCATTTCATCCTTTTTCTGTATTGCTTCCCTCATATCCTGTATGACTCCAAGCAGCATTCTGAAAATTTCTCTCTGTGGCAAGTGAATGTCTGCTTCTTCTATGCACATCATTATAGTCATGACTTCTCCTGGCATTGTCTTGTTTATCCTGCTTTTTAATTGAGTTTTTGGGGCTGGTTGCTGTTTGCGTATTGTTTTTTGAGGAGCTGGGAACCATCTTCCAGAGTCAAAGAACACTGGGCTCTCTCGGGGAACTCACATGAATGTTTCTACAAACTACCTGCAGGTAGCTGCATTGTGGGGTCAGGCTACTGCAGTATCTTTCTGAGATTTCACTCTTACCCTAGCCACCCAGTATTCCATTAGTTAGAATGTGAGTTGGATAGTTATCTCACAGGACTCTGGTAGGGTGGTTGTGGGCCACAAATATGGCATTTCACTGGCTGATATCTCAGTAAGTTGTAATGGTGTGTCTCACGTGGCTTGGAGCGCTTTGGGTGCATGTGGTTTTCCTCTGAAACTGGAGTGTTGCAGAGGGCTTGTGTGTGTATCCTCCTTGGTGTAGATCACTGTAGATGGCAGGCAGAATTATCCTACTTGGATAGATTGCCATGGAGGTCGGGTGGGTTTTCCCACAGCCTGGTGGGTGCACCACAGATGGTGGGCAGGAGTTCTCCTAGTCACTTGTAGGGCATTGGGGTATAGGTGGGATTTCCCACAGCCATTCAAACGGGAGATCCCCCAGCCGCTTGGGGTATAGTGGAGGATGGGTGTGATTTCTGCAGCATCCTGTAAATCCAACAAACGTGGGTGGGAGGTCCCCCAACTGGGTCGTCAGAGTTGCACTAGGCAGAGGGGAGTGACCTGGGGACCAGTAGTGGCTTGTGAGAGGAAAGAGGGAGAAGAGAAGAAATCAGAGAAAGGAGAAAACAAAGATGAAAGCAAAAATAAGAAACAAACTAGCACACACAGACAAAATGCAAGGACAAAACAAAAGTAAAAAGAAAGAGTAAAAAAAAGAAAACAACAGAAAAGAAAAACTGATTCTGCTGAGATGGTGGTGGGAAAGGGAGAAGCGATAGAAGAAAAGGAAAGAAGAAGAAGCAAAAGAAGAAGAAAAGCAAAAAATAGATAAAGAAATAGCTGAGGCCTGTGCCGTGTTGCGTGTAGCACTGCTTCATGACGTGTGCAGCACTGTCACAGGGGGAAGGCTGGAGCTCTCCCAACTGGGTGGGTGAAGTTGCCCTAGGCAGAGGGTAGGGGGCTGGAAACCCACAGTGGCATGTGGAAAAAAACAGAGGGAGAGGAGAGAAACAGACAAGAAGAAAAAAACAAAGAATAAAGAGATAGAAGGAAGAAAAAGAAGAGAAAGAAAGAAGAGGAATAACCAAAACTGCTTGCTAAGATTGACTGTGGTGGGAAAGAGAGAAGAAAAAAAATAAAGAGTAAAGAGGTAGCTGATCCCTTATTGCCTAATGTTGGGGATGGAGGGGTTTAAACCCTGCCCCACGTTGGCAGGTTGGTGTGCCCTTTTGTACAGGTTCCCACTAGTGCTGGGCAGAATTGCCCTCATTGGCAAGATCCCCATAGAGGGCAGACTGAGGTTCCTTTGGCAGCATGGAACATGGTAGAGGGCTGCCACAGCTCACTTGTGTGGTGTGCATGGCTCCCACAGAGGGTAGGCTAGAGTTCCCCTGCTATTTGAGTGGTGTTGCCCTAGGTGGAGGGAAGTGACTGGAAGCCAGCAGTGGTGTATGAAAGGAAAGAGGAGCGGAGGACAAAGAGAAAAAGAAGAAAAAGGAAAGAAAAAGAGAAAACAAAACTGGGCTGTTGAGACTGACTGCAGTGGGAAAGATAGAAGGGCGAGAGAATGAAGAGGAAAGAAAAACAGTAGTAAGTAAGGAGATAACTGAGGCTTGATCACCTGACCTTGGGCTGGAGGAGTTCCAACCCTGCCTCAAGTTAGTGGGGTGGTGTGCCCACTCTGTGTGTGGTCCCACAGATGCTGGGCGGAATTACCCTCGAAGGCAAGATCATAGCAAAAGCCAGGCAGTGGTTCCCGCAGTGGTGTTGAGTGCTGGAGATCACTGGTGTAGTTGCCTTGTACTGTATGCAGCACTGCAGCAGGCAGGTGGAGTTCCCTCATCACCATGTAGGGCCCCAGGACAGGCAGGGGTCCCTCAGTCACACAGAGGACAGGCCGGACCTCCCTAGCTGCATGTAGGATCACTCAGGGTGAACAGTAGCTCCCCTATTGGGCTTGTGGAATTGTTCTAGATTGTGCCAAGACCACTGATACCCTAATAGCTCAGAGGTTTTGTTTTGTTTTTTCTTTCCACCTGGCCAGGTGGAATTGAAAGTAATTCTGAAACTGAGGCTTGCTCCTGGGGTCTTTGTTATGTTGAAAGCCTCTGGGGTCTGTAGCTAACTTCTGGCATTCCTTAGCAAAGGGATCCCTTATTATGTTAATGTATGTTAAAGGTTTGGTTCTATCAGTTGTCTTGTAGTTAAATAATGAGCCAGGGATTTGCAGTTTTCACCGAGAAAATATTTTTTCTCTCTTTTTTATTTTGGGCTTATGGGGTGCCCTGATTTTGGGGCTGCCACACTGACCTCCAGAGGAGGAGATCTAGCTTATCAGAGAGTTATCTAGCTTATCAGAGAGTTTGTTTTCTTCTCTGCCAACTGGAACTCAATTCGCTCCCCTATGGCAGGTAAATTTCCTTATGTCTTTTCAATTGCTCCCAGTCTCTGGCCACCCTCAGACCCGACCCCCAGGCTATGAGCTCAAGGCAGCTAATAGCATGGGTAGCTCTGGTGTGGGGTCCTGTGACTAGCTTTCGGAGGTTCTCCTCAAAACTAGAATTATGTCCCCTTGGACATCAGCCTGGGGAAATCACTGCTTGCTGGTGAACTAGAGCACAGGTAGCTGCTCGGCAGGAGCCCAGTACACTGAGGGTAGAGCAACTTAGTGCATTCTCGGTTCATTTTGTGAGTGAATTTTTTTTTTAAAAAGCAGGGTTCAGGCCAGACTCCAGTACCTTGATTCTAATTTCAGGACTCCACCTCCCAGTCTCCTTCACCTTACCTCCTTCACCTTACCTCCTCCTGATCTGGCAGCAGGAGCTTCAGGCAGATAAATCTAATTGGACACCATCTTCTTCCATCTCTCCTCTTGTGTGTTCAATGACTACCTTCTGGGAAGCAAATCACCAGGCCTTTCTTCCTATGCAAGTATATGTGAGTTTATTTTGGAGAATACCAAGCTCACTAATCAGGGACTCTGATTACACAGGGACTCTGGCAGACTGTATATTGCAATGCTTTATAATAATTTTCGCATTTTTTTTTTAAGTTACAAAATGTTTTCAAATTTAAGTGTCAAAGTTTTTTCTTTTTTGTTGACCTTTAAATTGGAAAAGAAAATTTGGAACTTCAATAAATAAAATAGAGGTTTCATTCATGTGATCTGAAGTTAAAAGATGGTGGTCATGAGAGTTGTTGTCAGCTCCTGAAGGAGTATTCTATTTCCCCTTTAGAACTTAATGTGATATATATATCCAACTTTCTCAGCATCCCAGGACAATTAAATTTATATTTTGCACCGCACTGTTTGGTCATGAAAATAGCAAAATGTGAAGTTGGGCACTTTAATTTCTGTTTCAGAGCAACTAATTATTTTACATCATGCTCTGTTCCTGTTCTCTACCCTGTACCATAATTTTAATTCCATTTTATAGAAAGAGGTCCAAACCAGTCCATTTCTCCTTCTGAAGACTGAGAGCAAATAGCCTTACAGTAAATTGCTGTTTTTCTTCTCCCTAAGATGGTAAAAACGATTTTCCATTTCTTAAGGCGCTGGAGAGTCATTGCCCTCCAGGAAGTGAGGAATGTTTCCATGGACTTTATTTTTCTATGAGCTCTAAAATTAATTAAGATTTTCTTGCATTTCAGAACTGAGGTAGGGACAGCAGAGAAGGGAAAAATGTACTGGGGTAAAGGAATGGATAACATGTATACCTATAAGATGGTTTGAAAAGTTGCCAGAAACTGGGTGAATAATTGATGATGCTCCAAAGCATCCAGACATTTCTCGTGGAATGGTCCTTATGACAAAATGAATTGCAAGCAATTGCCCTCTCATTTTGTAACAGATACAGTCATGCAAGTCTTTTCATTAAGCCTCTTTTATAAATACAAAGAAGTTTCAAAGGCTTTGTAGAAACATTGGATTAAAAGCCAATGGAGGACTGACTGTGTGGTTGCTCATCTATTCAGAATCTCTAGGAAGTCAGACCCATTCATTCATCTCTTCTTTCATTGGTTCACATTTCCTCACATGTATCGGGTCTCCTTGATCCAAGTCTGGTCAAATATTCCTACAGGCTTCTAGAGATAGGTAGAAATCAGAGGTTTAGCTGTTCTAACCTTACTATGCTCTGCTTAACAAAACAAGTACTGTATATAGTTGAGTATAAGCCAACCTGAATATCAGCCAAAGAACCTAATTTTACCATAAAAACTGCATTAAAAATGTGTTGAGAAACTCAGCTTATACAGGCGTATATACAGTTATCTCCTGTCTTCTCAATTCCCAAGTATGAACCCAGTCTATATATCTATCCTTCCAGTACCTGGCTTTTAATCCCTTTTGGCCAGGCACTGAAGAATCCCTCAGAACCTTTCCATGAAATTAAATGTCCTGAACATGCTCTGACTTTTTTGTTTTTTCATCGCTAAGCCTTTATCTACATAGGCTTCCATCGGGAATGCGTGACCTTCAACCCACCTGTTCTCACTCCAGTGTAAGTATTCTTTCATGAAATTTTCCTCCAGTTTTCTGTGAGAATTCACCATTTTTGTCTTCACATGATGGTCAGCTTTTCTCTTAGTAACTTGCCTCAGATAAATTCAGAGACCTACATATTACATTATGAGCCAATGCATTTCACCTATGTAATTTGCAAAAATGTAATGAGCATTTTTATTAATCATTTTATTGCTCTTATCACAATCCATATGTACATCCATTGTGTCAAGCACATTTGTACATTTGTTGCCATCATCATTTCAAAAAATTTCTTTCTATTTCAGTCCTTGGTATTAGCTCCTCGTTTTTTTCCCTCCCTCTCTCATGAACCCTTGATAATTTATAAATTATTATTATTATTTCATGTCTTACATTGACCAATGTCTCCCTTTACCCACCTTACTGTTGTTCATCCCCCTGGGAGGGAGTTATATATAGAAAATTGTGATCCGTTCCCCTTTTCGCCCCGCCCCTCAACCTTCCCCTTCTATCCAGGTATTGCTACTCTCATTACTGGTCCTGAGGGGTTTATGTGTCCTGGATTCCCTGTTTTTCCAGTTCTTATCTGATTTGTAAGGCAGAATTGGGTCATGATAGATGGTAGAAGGGGGAGGAGGAAGCATTAAAGAACTAGAGAAAAGTTGTATGTTTCATTGGTGCTATACTGCACCCTGACTGGCTCGTCTCCTCCTTTTGACCCTTCTGTAAGGGGATGTCCAATTGTATTCAGATGGGCTTTGGGTCTCCACTCCACACTCCCCCTCATTCATATCAATATGATTTTTTGTTCTGATCCCATCGACACCTCATGATCACACAGGCTGGTGTGCTTCTTCCATGTGGATTTTGTTGCTTCTCAACTAGATGACTGCTTGTTTATCTTCAAGCATTTAAGACCCTAGATGATATGTCTTTTGATACCTGGGCACCATCAGCTTTCCTCACCACATTTGCTTATTCACCCATTTTGTCTTCGGCGATCCTATCAAGGGTCATCTTCATCATCAGCTGAGCATCAAGGAGTGCCAGGTTATTAGAATAAAAAGTGTTCTTGCATTGAGGGAATACTTGAGTAGTGGCCCAATGTCCATATGCTACCTTAATACTTAACATATTAATATATATGCATAGATATATTTCCCTATCATTATATATAAATATATTTGCATATATACATGCCTGTATTTAGACCTCTATAAATGCCCATTGCCACCTAGTTCTTTCCTCTATTTCCTTTCACTTTTCTCTTGTCCCACTCTCACGCTTGGCCTTCATTCGGATTTGAGTAATTCCTCTTGGCTACATTGCCCCTGATCAAGCCCTACCAGTCATCCTACGCTCTCCTCGCCATCGATTTTAGATCGCTTGTTGTTCCCGTGTCCCAGGGATTATTAACACCCATTCCTTTCCCCACCTCCCCCTCTTCCACATCCCCCTGGAAACTATTGGTCCTGTCGTTTTCTACTCCAGATTGTTTGCCTTGCCTATCTTATATAGATAGACATGCAGAGACAATAATAATCACAAAAGCAAGACACAGCAAAACAAGACAACAAAAGAAAACAGAAAAACAAAACAGCAAAAATCACCAACAAAAAAAGAAAGAAAGACTATAAATATTTCCAGGTTTGTTTGTTGACCTTTAGGAGTGTTTTCTGATCAAGTCTGATGGGATGTCATGCCCTGGCCCCAAAGTCTATTTTGGGTATTCCCTGGGGACTCCATTGTTTTGCTCCCCTTGCTGCTTTGTTACATGCCCCAGTGTGGTAGGGGCAGATCGGGGACAATTCCTGCACTGTGCTCCCTTTACTGTCCTTTAAACACTCTCAGTCAGTGAGGGGGCCCTGTCTTGTGGTGGGGCTGGCCCCGTGGTCCTCTCTGTGCATTGGCTGCTCTGAGCAGGAATATTGCTGTCAGGGCTTGGTGGGCCAGGATGTTTTCCACTCTTTCTCCTTCCCTCTTCATTTGCTCCCATGTCCTCTGATCAGATGTACCGCTTTCCCTGAGCTGTAGCTTTGTGACATCTTCTGAAGTGCATTCTTCTTGGGGGGAAAGAGGCTGTCCACGTAGTTGGGATTGGGGCCCACACCAAAGACCTCTCTATTGGTTCCCTGCTTCATTCCAGTATGTTACATTCATATCTTGGCACACCGGGTTGAAATCTGGTCCCTCTCTTGTGGAGATAAAAACAACAACCTCCCTTAGATGGGTTAGTGCCCTGTACCCTCGCACCCATGTCTTTTGTTTTATTTTATTTTTTAACTTCCTCTTCCCCTCCTTTTTAGCTAGCTTCCTCATGTATCTCCAGATTGTGTCTGTCCCCTGAAATACTACCTGGACCTCACCCCAGGAATGCATGTATACAATAGTTTTTTCCCTGTCCCTCTTGCCTTTTTAAGCTTACCTCAGCGGACTCATGTTTTACTTGTCCTTTTTTGCTTGGTTTCCTTTGCTTAGCATAATTTCCTCCAGCTCTGCCCATGCAGCAATGTGCTTCTTGCATTCATCACTGCTTTTTAGGGATGCATAATACTCCATTGTATGTATGTACCACAGTTTTAATCCATTCATCTGTTGATGTAAATTTGGGTTGTTTCCAACTCCTTGCAATTATGAACTATGCTTTGATGAACATTTACGGACAGATGTTGGGCCATGGTTTGTTTCTTGCCTCTTCTGGGTACATGCCCAGTAGAGGGATTACTGGGGCATATGTAACTTGATTTCCACCTATTTTAGATACGGCCAAATCCATTTCCATAGTGGCCGTACATACCTACAGGCCCACCAGCAGTGAACGAAACTTCCTGTCTCACCACAGCCCCTCCAATACTTGTTGCTTTCTGATTTTTTGAATTTGGCTATCTTTGAGGGTGCTAGGTGGCATCTAATTGTTATTTTAATTAGCATTTCTCTATGGCTAATGATTGGAAACATTTTCTCCTATGTTTATTGGCCATTTGGATCTCTGCCCTTGTGAACTTCTGTTCAGGTCCTTTGCTGACCTCAGTGGGCAATTCAATTTTTTCTTTTTTGGAGCTAACAGAATACAGATTTTAGTAATAAAGCATTTGTCTGATGTGTCATTGCTAAAGATGTTTTCCCAGTCTGTGGGCTCTCTTATTACACTCTTGTAATATAGTAATTCTTTCGATGCACACAGGTGTTTCATCTTCAGTATATCCCACTTATCAATTTGTGCCTCATCTCTATTTGTGTCCTTCCCTATTTCTGATAGCCTATGTATTCCCTGAGCCAAAGTTCCCAGTTTTGCCCCAATTCCTTCATTGATGTCCCTAATAGTTTGGAGGGTTTGGGATAAGCATTTCAGTGATCAGAAGAA
Organism: Echinops telfairi; assembly: GCF_000313985.2. Lineage (NCBI taxonomy): Eukaryota > Metazoa > Chordata > Mammalia > Afrosoricida > Tenrecidae > Echinops > Echinops telfairi. The sequence continues at coordinate 19,254,100 of NW_022111310.1, forward strand.
ACAAGTCTAAGCATTGGTTAAGGGTATAAACTGTGGTGTGAGATTGCGGGGGTTTCTATCCCAACTACTTTGACTTACTTTATTCCTCTGCACCAGTGGTTCTCAACCTGTGGGTCACAACCCCTTTGGGGGTCGAACGACCCTTTTATAGGGGTCACCCAATTGATAACAGTAGTAAAATTACAGTTATGAATTAGCAACCAAAATATTTTTATATGACTGGGGGGTTGCGACAACATGAGGAACTGTATTAAAGGTTGCAGCATTAGGAAGTTTGAGAACCACTGTTCTGCACAGTACTAATTACAGTAGTACTTAACTCTTAGAGTGACTTGAGTACTCAGATATACTCCCTGCCCTATAGATTCTGAGACCAGTACCTATTATTAAATGGGGGCTCCTTTTGCTCTGATTGGGATCTCTGGTGGTGCTATCAGAAAGCTTTGGTCTGCTAGCCTCAAGGATATCTGCTCTTGGAAAGATGATGAATTTGCACTGTCACTGAGAAGACTGTAACTCAAAGGCAATGTATAGGGCAGAGTAAAACTACCCAGTGGATTTCTGAGGCCGTAAGCCTTATGGGAGTAGATACACTCACCTTTTTACCCATGAGTGCTGACTTTGAGTACTGACATTGTGATCAGCTGCCCAAGGTTTAATTACTGTAAGACCAAGTTTACACAGCCTCACAGACTCTCTTTAGCGTCTCGATGAGTTGGCATTTACCTGATAGCACAGGGGGTACTTTTATTTTTATTAAATGGGAGCAAAGGAGCCTTAGTGGAACCTTGAAGGTAGCTTTTCACTGCAAACTCCAAGGTGGTTGGTTCAAATCAACCTGCTTCCCCAAGGGAGGCGAGACTATATGCTTCTGTGAAGTTACAGCCTATGGCACTCTATAGGTTTCTTGTGAGTTCGAATGGACTCAGTGGAGGTACGTAAGGACCTCTGGTGGTAGAGTGGGTTAAGCAATTGATGGCTAACCAAAAAGTGGATAGTTTGAATTCAGAAATTTCTCCTGAGGGGACAGGTAAGGCTGTCTGCTTCCATAAAGAGTTATAGCCTCAAACGCTGAATGGAGCAATTCTATAGGATTGCTAAGAGTTGGGAAAGAGTTGATGGTGTGTGTTAGTACATCTGAGGTACGTCAGCCTCTAAGATTTGCTGGGAAGAACAATGAGAACATTTTATAAACTATAAAATATGAGTACTAATGGAGAGCAAGGATAATAGATGTAGTACGCTTCTTTTTTATTTTCTTTCTCTAAAACTGGAAAAAATGTGCCCTCTTGTTCCCAGAACTCTCTGGGGTCAAAGAATTATTCATGCTGTTCATAGGACATAAATTTCTTCTCTCTAAGGCATTTTCAAAGTTAACTTTATAGCAACTTTATTCCAAAGTGTCTTTTGTTTGGAATCAGCATGGAGACTTGTGCTTTTGAACTCTTTATCTTAAATATCCCCAGATCCCAAAGTTAGAAAAATGATTACAGATAAACAAGTATGTGAAGTTGAAACTTACTTGAGTCACTTTTAAAAGCTGTGAAGCTTTTAACTAGAAATAGATTTGTGATTTACTTTCCACAGATGGCTTCTTTCTATGTGAAGTTACATATTCAAATAATCGTTTAGTTCACAAACTTAGAGGGTAGTGAGGGAAACGGTTCATTTATTTTGGAAGCTCAGGGGTGCTAAATGAAATGGATAGGAGAGGCATGCTGTTCCCCTCATTGCTAAATATCAAATGAAAACAATCATCAGTAGATTTGAAAAAAGCATAGCAATATATACATACTAACGGAATCTATACACATACGGAAAACAACTTTGGAAATGGCTTAAGTCAATTTCCCTAAGCAAAAAGCATAGTTTGTATAGCTCCACAATTTTTAGTATTGCTATTAGATAAGATTTATCACAGGAATGGTGGATCTTGAACATGCCCCACCAGCAGCTCTTCTTCCTTAATGATCCTGGGAATTCTCTCTATCCTGACACTGATATTACTCTCTTATAATCAGGGTTCTCTTATAATCAGGGTTATGGCAACTAAACTGACCAATCCACTTTATTAATGTTTCATATGCCATACTCGCATAGGGTGTATGAAATAATTCAGTGGGAGTTACAGAGACATGAATAGAAGAGCCAAATTAAGAAATTGCACTTCACTACACTATGATAGGATAATATTTGTAAACCTCCAGAGAAAAGGTTTTCAAGAGTATTATAAAAATTTACACACCAAACAGTAAAGTCAATGACAAATTAATTGGGGAATTTTATCAATTTGACATGGATTAAACACACAATTAAGATTCATTGGTAATTTTAGACTGTAATTAGACATTGGAAACAAAGAGGAAGAATTAGTAGCTGAAAATAGGACCTCGACATAGAAACTAAACTGAAGATCAGAGAATAGAATTTTGCATGACCACAATTTCTTCATTGTGACTGCATTTTTTTTCAACAGCATCGATGGTGAATGTATGACCAGGAAAAATACACAGGAATCAAATAGACTACATCTATTTGATGAGAAGATGATGCAGCTCAATATCATCAGCCAAAACAAGGCCAGGGTGGAACAGACCATCAATTGTTCATAGGTAAGTTCAAGGAGAAGCTGGAGAAAATGAAAAGAAATCCATCAGACGCAAAATCCAACCTTGAGTATATTCCTCCTGAATGTACAGACCATCTCAAGGGCAGGTTTCATGCATGACACACCAATGACTGAAGATAAGATGAGTTGTGGGAGGAAATCAAGACCAGCACACATGAAGAAAGCAAAATGCCACCAGCAAACGAGGAAAGAAAGAAAAGACCTAAGTGGATTTCAGAAGAGATTCTGCAGCTGGTTCTTGAATGTAGCATAACTAAAGCAAATGGAAGACATGAGTAAGAAAACGTGCTGATGAGAAAATACCGGAGTGCAGCTTGAGAAGACAAAAGAAAGCATTCTAACGAAGCACACAAAGACCTGCTGTTAGGTATATTCTAATTTGTTTTTTGTCAGTGGCTTGATGTTGTTGCTATTTTGTTGTTTGGTTTTGCTCTGTCTTGTTTTTGTGCATGTTGTTGTCTCCACAGGCCTGTCTGGATAGGACAGGCTGGATGAACAATCTGGAGGAGAAAACAATGGGACTGACAGTTCCGGGGGGACATGGGAGAGGGAGAGGTGGG
>NW_022111310.1:19258591-19263997 GCF_000313985.2 Echinops telfairi
GGAGGGGAAAAATGAGGACCTAATGTCGGGGGTTTAAGTGGAGAGAAAATGTTTTGAGAATGATGTAAAAATATGCTTTACACAATTGATGTGTGTATGGATTGCGACAACAGTTGTATGAGCCCCTAATAAAATGTTTTTTAAAAAAAAGAAAATGAAATGAGAAGAGTACACTCATAATATCTTAAGAAGAAAGAATTAAAGGGGAAAAAATCAAACCTTGAGTTACAACAGTATTGAAGGGTTTTATGTACAATATATTAAATGATTCAGGAAACATTAAAAAAGAAGTACATAGGGTCACTCTACCAAAAAGAATCGGTCAGCATTTAAGCATTTCAAAAGGCAGCATAAGATCAAGAACCATTGGGTTTGAGGGGAAAAGTTCCAGCTGCGTTGAAGTCATTATTGAAAAAAAATAAATCTCTAGGAATCGATGGACTATCAACTACACAATTTCGACTAACTGATGCAATGCTGAAATCACTTATTAGACTAGGGCAAGAAATTTGGCCAACTGACTGGAATAAATCCATATGTGTGCCCATTCCAAAGGAAAACAGCCTAGTGCAATTCAGAAACTATCAAAGAATGCCATTACTATCACAATCAAGTAACATTTTGCTTGAGATAATTCAAAAACAGTTGCAGCAATCCATTGACTAGGAGCTTTCTAGAAATTCAAGCTGGGTTTAGATAAGGATGTGGAACTAGGTACATCACTGTAGATGTCAGAGGGAATTAGCTGAAAGCAGAGAACAACAGAAAGGGTCCCCCCTCCCCTTTTAATGGCTTGGAAAAGCCATTTAGCCATGTGCATACCATAACAGACTATGAGTAATATTTCAAAGAACGAGAGTTCTACAAAAATTACTTGTGCTTCTGTGGAGCACAGACCATGAGACGTCTTTGTGAACACTTCAAGGGAATACTGACTGTACGGGTTAGCCTCAGGAAAGGTGTCTGCCAGAGAAGTACCTTTTCACTACCATACGTATTCAACCCATGTGCACAGCAAATACTCTGAGAAGCTGGACTATATAAAGAACTCTGTGTCAGGATTTGAGAAAGGCTTATTAAATATTCAATATGCAAATGATACAACTTTGCTGAAGTTGAAAGGAGACTTGAAGCACTTGTTTATGAAGAGAAAGAAATATAACCTTCAGTATGGCCTATAACTCAATGTGCAGAGAACACGAATCCTCACAACTGGACCGATAGATGACATCTTCATACATGAAGAAAATATGGAAGCTACCAAAGATTTCCAGTTTTGTAGATCTGAAATTGGTGCTCATGGAAGCAGCAGTCAAGAAATTGTATTGAGTAAATAGGCTGCCCAAGGCCTCGTGGAAGCTTTAAGGAGCAGATATGTCCCACTGAGGACTAGCAGAGTGCTTATCCCAACTCTGGTTATTCAAATCTCTGTAAGTCTCTGTGAAAGCTGGAAAATGAGTAAGAAAGACCTGAGACTTGTTGCCTTTGAGCTGTGGTGTTAGGGGAGAATTTTGAAAGCACCTTCGACTTACAGAATGAACACATCTGTCGTAAAAGTATAGCCAGAATTCTCCTTCGAAGCAAGGATGAAAAGACTTCCTCTCATATCCTTCCAATATGTTATCAGGAGTGACTGGTCCCTAACAACGGCGATCATACTTCAGTGAAACAAGGAAGACGTGAGATTGATTGACACAGTGGCTGCAACCATGGTAGCAAAAGTCTGAGGCTGTCTTATACACAGAGTTGGAGTCGAATTGATGCCGTCTAACGAAGACTGAGAGCACATTATGAGCTAGTCCAGAAAGATGCTGCGATTGTCTAGTATGTACCTCTATATCTCTCCATATGATGGTGTGCACACTTTTATAATTTAATATATTTAGTAGATAATCGGAACCATTTAATCCATTGTTTTTTATTTGTTGTTGTTGCTTACCTTGCATTAGAAATCTACAAATTTCAATGCATATGTAATGTAATTACACCCTCTCTATTGCCTCTCAAGTTCCAGTGATACACGAATCTCTTGCTTTCCTTTATGCGTCCAAAAATCTGCAAGGAGGCAAAAGCTGTCCAAGACTTTGTGGAGATTGTAAACAATGCTTCAAAGAGCTTTATGTGGCAATGTGAAAGACAATTATTCCTCATGCATTCATCTATTTGTTTGTGAACTTATTCCATTTCTATTGCATGCCCGAACCTTTCCTGGGAGGGTAAGGAAGATAAAGATGTTTAACAAACTAAACAGATTTTCCGTATTAATTTTTTTAGTCATTTATCTACCACACATACGTTAATAATAAATCAGGTGCCCATCTATGAAAATTATTAGTCTCTTATGCTAGTTGATAAAACAAACACATTATTTTAAATGCAGTTCTCTGAAATGTTTATGATAAGAAAAATTTCATAATACCCTAACTCTAGAAAGATAATATTTCCATGTAAACTGGGTGTGAGTGTAACTAAAGAGTCGTAGCTGTATCTCTCGTGCTGAATCAATCAGGTTTGGAACAATTGTGCAAGAATATTCCCATCTTTGCAAAAGCTAACTCCAACCTCATTACTTCGGCATGAATTCTATGGTCTCCTAGCAGGTGCCAGGTCCAGTACTAATAAGCAGACTGTGGACGTTGTTTCTGGGTTTTCTTATGGATGGACTTTAGTTTAGAGACCTCTGCCAATTGGTTCTGTAAATACATTATCTAAGTACTCACACTGGGAACCCATGTTCCAATTTCCTGATTGAGTAACTACCGTGACCAATCTCTGTGCAGAGCCATCAGGAAGTACCTGCTCTTCAGCTTTGCGGTTCTTTGTTGCACTTGATGCCCACACAATAGGAGGATTATACAAGGAAGGAAGAGATAAATTGACAATACTTAATGCACACATGCTCTTTTCAGAGTGAACAACTTATGGAAGAGAAACATGGCAAGTGTCTCATGGAAATCAGGAGAGAAGATTTAGGGTGTGGATTTGACATGCTTTGATGCTCTTAAGTCCCACTGTTGGCCCAAACAGTCTGTCAACAGCATTGACTGAGTGCTCACATTAGACAGAGGCTTGCTTGCATTTGGCTCTGAAAATGGAAAAAGTGGAAGCGAGAGTAAGGGATAACTTCCGTGAACAACTCCAGAGGGCACTTTTCACATGGGAGACAGGATAAAGGTACTCTCTTGAGCTGCACAGTGCACAAGCTTTCCAACAGTATGAGGTAGGATTGAGAGCTATTTTATGTTTCAAGATGTTTCTAAATGAGAGAGGGAATACTAGTAGCATAACGAAAATCTAACACCATGTGGGGAAAAAAAGCTGATAAAAAGTAAGTTATAAGCTCAGTGTCAGGGCTGATGGACTCAAATTTGTCAGACTCAGATTTAAAAATCAACCTGGAGAGCAATATTAGGAATCGGTGATGCAGGCTGATGGGAAAACTAAAGGAATTAGAAACTGAGATTGTGATTAGAAAATTAGATTTAAAGTTTTCCAATAGAAGGCTGATAGAAAGATCAAGGGGGTGAGCAGAGAATTACAATGCAGGTAAAAATGTTTAAGATGAAGCCCCTGCCTTTAAATTGATGTAAATTCATAACAACCCTATAGGACAGAGTAGAACTATTCTATAGGGTTTCCAAGTCAGTAAATCTTTACAGAAGCAAACTGACTTTTTCTTAAAGAACAGCTAGTGGGTTTGAACTGTCAACCATCTGGCTCATAGCCCAACACTTTAAGCACTGTGACATCAGGCCTCCTGGTGTAGTGTTAGGCCTTGACAAATCTTCATTTCAGGTAGAAGGTTAAAGTTGAAGGGCCTACAAAGGATGTGGGAGTTTCTACATTGACTCCCCCTTGGAAAATACCGCTCTGTGTCACTGGATGAGTTTCAGTGGCACAAAGCAGACCACAAGGACTCTGCGGATTTGAAAATCTTTGGCAAAGTCGGGTTTGCCATATAAGGGCACAAATTGTCATTTTTCAGATTCTGACCTTCTGTTTCTCAAGATATTCCTTAAGTGCATTCATTTGTTTCTGCAAGGATACTTCCTGGTGCTGAGGGAACCATAAATCCCACAAAGTCTTAAGAATCCTGTTTCGAAAGGACATTGTTATTTAGATAGTAAAGGAGTTTAAATTACCCAATGTTTCACATTCAAGGGGAGCTTACACTCAATAAACATCCTAGGAAATACAATAGAAGGCAGAAAGCAGCAGATGGAAATTGCACATGACTTTCTTCCTTCCTGTAACCCATTGTTGTGGGGTCGCTTCTGGCTTATAGAGACACCCGATGATGCAGTGGGTTAAACATTGGGCTGTTAACCACAGGATCCAAAGTTCAAACCCACCAGCTACTCCCTGCTGGAACAAAGCAGAGACTGTCTGCTCATGTAGAGATTGACCGTCTCTCAGGACCCTCATGGAAATCTTAAGGTGCCTATTGTCCCGTGGAGTCACTATGAATCATACCTAGCCCAGTGGCGGCGGGTTTGGTCTGTGTTTTTGTAATAGGACAAAGTAGAACCACCTGCACGGGATCTCCAAGGCTGTCGTCTTGACAGACGCAGTGTACCACAACTTCCTCCTGCTGAGTGGCTGGTGGGTTTGAACCACAGACCATTTGGTTGGCAGCCCAGTGCTTAAGTTCCACACCATCAGGGCTCCTTGCATTCAGCTCTCTCACTCTCAGTGCCAGGAGCCAATCCAATTCACAGGGAACCTATCGGAGAGGGAAGAGCTGGTCCTATGTTTCTGTGGCTATAAATATGTATGGGAGCAGAAAACTTCTTTCATGTAGTAGGTGTTTCTTCAAGCCCTGTCTCTTGTCAGCAACCACACTAGGTGCCAGAATAAAAATAAAGGCAATAAGCACGCACACAAATAAATATGTTATAAATTGGAACAAATAATTAACATAGAGAATAACCGGAAGGTACTTATGCATATCCCCCACTTTGCTTTCATGAAAGACCTGTATTAATACCCATATTCACTAACCAAAGGAAACCCAAAGACAATTTTCACTTTCACAAAAAAGGTGAAAAAATGACACTAACACTGTTTTGAAAATGATGACGGCAACATATGTACAAATGTGCTCGACACAATGAATGCATGTATGGATTGTGATAAGAGCTGTATGAGCCCCTAATAAAAGGATTTAAAAAATTGAAACTAACAGTGTTTTTCTTGCAACAAGTTAAGCCTTTAAAAGGGTTGCACACACCCCAGAACGGTGAGAGAATTAGCAGTGAGTTCCTGCTTTGTGAATCCCATGGAGCATCTCACCAACAAGCTGCTCTATAAGTAACATAGAGTCATATGTTAGATATTATGTGGGTTTTGGGGGGGGAGGGGAGTATGATTTAATTGGCTGTTTTTTGCATCTGGGAAAGATGAAGT
>NW_022111310.1:19264097-19305266 GCF_000313985.2 Echinops telfairi
TATATATATATATATATATATATATATATATATATATATATATATATATAGTAATTGCTTCTTTTCTTTGAAAAGAAAGCAGTCAAAGGAACACTGTACTACTGTACTTCTGGAAAGGATGCCAAGGAAAACCTGTACTTCCATCTATCACTCTTCTGTCAGATTGTTGTACTATCATTGCTTGTGTGGTACTGTGATGCTGGAAGCTATGCCATTGATATTTCAATTAATATCAGAATCATTAATAGAGGAAAGGTTTCAGCACAGCTTCTAGAGTGTGACAGACTAAGGAGAGAGCCCTATCTACTTTTAAAAATTAACCAATGAAAGTTAAGTCGATTATAACAGAATATTGTCACAGTGCTGGTAGATGAGTCTCTAAGTTAGAAGGTAAAACGTAGTAACTACAAAAATGGATTCAGTATCATGAAGACAGTCCAGAATCTGACACCAGTTTGTTCTGTTTATGAGAAGACGTCCAAAAATCCCTAAAGAATTTGAATGACAAGGCAAGGGAATTGGTTGATGCCTCCTTGTGTATGAGGTCACCATGAGTTGTAGCTGACTTGATGCCAACTATTAACAGCCATTAGGTAGTGTGATGAGAAAAGCTAGCATGAGAAGATACTACTTTTTCCGAATCCTAAAAGATGAAGAACTACAGCCTTGTGAAGATGCTGAAGAAAGGGCTTTCAAGCAAAGAGAGCAGCATATATAAAACTTCTGATGAAGGGAAAGGCTAGCTGTTTTTCCAGGGAAGGCACAGGGAGGTGAAGTGAGAAGGAATTAGGAATCAGGAATCAGATTGATACATTGTGTGAAGGGTGGATTTAAAGAAGATCTGGAAATCACCATTTGATGACAAGCAGTTATTCAGGAGCTTCTGACTAAGGTAGTAGCAATAGGTAAGAGAGCTTTGGATACATTCAATGACATGAATGGAGAGAGAATTGATAGGACTTATTCATGTAATGCATGGATGGAAAGGGAGGAATCAAGGATGACTTCCAGGGCTCCTTCCTTCCTTCCTTCCTTCCTTCCTTCCTTCCTTCCTTCCTTCCTTCCTTCCTTCCTTCCTCTGTTCCTTTCTTTCTTTCATTTTGGGAAATACAGTGGATAGTGGAGCCATTTGCTGAGATGATGGAGCTACATCATCCACATGGCAAGTTCTATAGTTTCATTAAAAATGTGCTAGGTTTGATCCATGAATGATAGAGTCAAAGATAAGAACATCAAAATTCTCAAGTGAAAAGTAATTCATTCCCCTTGGTAATGAAATTCATAAGCCACTCATGAAATTGAACAAAAAGTTCTCAAATGTATCATTAGCTTACGTCCAACATTGGTCCCACATTGTTGTCAGATCCTGTAGAGTTGCTTCTGACTCATGATGATCTTATGCATAATAGAACAAATAATTGTCTCATACGGAATCATCTTCATAATCATTGGTCATTTGAGTCCATTCTTGCAAACACTGTATCAATCTATCTCACTCAACATCGACCTCTTCCGGATTATTAGTGTGATATTTAAGGTTCTCTGTGGTGGCACTCTATGCCTCTACACTTAACCAAACTTACTCTACATCACAACATTGCAAAGACTTTCTTCTTTTATAGAATTAATTTCTGAAAACGTTAGAAATACACATATTCTTTCGCTCAGGGACTTGCATTCTAAATAGAATGATGTGTTTTTTTAAAAGAGGAAAATGAAAGATAAAGGAAGTTGTATTTTATTCTGATCCATGAATCATTGCGTTGTTGCCCACGGATGTTGTATTAGGCATGGTTTTGAAAGGCAAAAGAAACATCAAAAGTTTAAGTACTTGCTAAGCCTTGTTTTGTTTTTCTCTGAGAGCTGGCAAGCCTTTCAGGTTAACTAGCTGGTAAAGGTGCATACTTAGCTATGGGGCAAGTAAGATGCCAGCTACAGATGTACTTTACCCTCAGCATGTTCAACCCTTGAACTTTCTTAAAGAAACCGGAGTGAATGTATTCATATTAACAGAAGTATACAAACTATAGCTCACCGGGGCAATGGCATTCCAAACCTAATGGCTGAGATATGACAAGATGCACTTGGAATTTTAGGTTAAACATAGAGTAGGAATGAACAATCTCTTCTCAGAAAACATGCATTATAGGAGACATATGTGGTATAATAGAATGCTTGGTTGGAAACAATCAGTATCAGAAGACAAACTTTTATCCATTGCTGTTAGAAATAAGATAATAGAGAAGTTGCCATTGAAAATAATCAGGAAAAGTTCTAAATAGGAAAGCCTGAGTAAGTGAAGCCTGAAAGGATGCATCCTATACAGACAGCCCAGAAAGAGAAGCATTCCAGGTGGAACACAAAGGAGGACGAAGGATAGAAAATCCAGGTACGTTTGCCAAATGGCAAAGTGGTTTTGTATGGTTGGAAAGTAAAATCAGAAGTGAAACGTAAGAATCTAAAACAGGTAGATTCGGGATTTAGAAAATTTTATTGATTGCCTTTCCTGCATCAAATCCATCAGCTTCCATATATTTTACCTGGCAGTTTTAATGGACTAACTCACTCCAAATGATATGTTAATGGGTGAAGACTAGGTTGAATTTTATGTATATTCTATATTCATGTCAGTTGATCCATTCTACTTGCCTCAACAGTCAAAACATCAGTGGACACATCAAATAATGTCCTGGCACATCTTCTGCAAGAAAAGTTTGAAGTTTTAAAAACTAAAGATGTCACTTTGAGAAGTAGGGTGGCCCTGTTCTTTCTAATGATCTTTCTAATGATCTCATATGCATGGTCTGAGCTCAGACAATCAAAAAGGAAAATAGGAAACGAATCGATACATTCATTCTGTGGTGTTAGTGAAGAACAAACACATTAGTCTTAGAAAAAATATAATCAGAATTCTCCTTCATAAGTAAAAATGGCAAGACTCATTCTGAAGACATCCTCAGGAAAGAGCGTCGTGGTTGGTAAAGTAGTAAGAAGGAGGGAAGCCATCCTTGAAATGGAGCAACACAGCGGGAAACCATGGGCTCCAGCATACCAACCATCCTGAAGACCGTGCACAACCGAGTGACGTCAGTCTCGGACTCCCGGAAACGGAAAGGAAGGAATCCTACTTTAGCCCTTCCTTGTAAAGAGTTACCTCCCTTGGGCTTGGAGCTTGAAACCATTTTTCTTCCTTCCAGGGACGCCATGGATGTATTCATTTCTCTTTGGGTATTTAATGTAAACCAGATAAGCCACAAATTTATAATAACTTAAGTCAATTTCAATTCTAAAGGAAGTTGAATCGTTGAGGCCAATTTTTCAAGTACAAGATCCTATGATTTCAGTGATGGGGAAACTGTTTGGGGAATTGCTTTCCCAAACTTTCCTTCTAGTGTTTAGATTAGGGCATGCAGTCTAGGGGAATATTGTGAGTGAGCCTCTTTAACCTTGTCAGAAAGTCCTCATAAATCACATTCAAAAAATATATATTTAACCTCCACATACCTATATATGAAATTCAAGAACTCAGACAAGTGGAATGAATTCTGAACTGTCACTTTACAGCAATAACTTGCCTTTTCAACTAGGGATTGAAATTTGGGGTGAGTAGGTTCTAATAGAAATAGCATGTTCTTGGATAAACTAGAGGGTCTGCCTGACTTCTGGAATACTTTATATCAAATGATACTTTATTCTAAAAAGTAGAAAAGCCTGTACACATCATGGGCATGGGTATCTATAGAATTTCAATCAATCCCAGCTGCTCAGCTTTAGTCTTTTCATCTATGAAATGGGTTTACTTTTCACATTTGATTATATGAATACAAAAGCCTATCTTTGCACTCGTAAATGTGTAAAAAATTATTTGTGCTCTTTATATGTGTCAGGTACTATGTTAGATGCACTGGTAGCAATCTTCATTTATTTTTTAATGTATCAGACATGAAGCATCAGTATGTGTTAACACTTATCACATTTAATGCTTAGAGCTTTATAATGAGCTAGGGATTCTTAGAGTGATGACTTTCTCTATGAGAAATAAATAAATTGAGGTGCAGTTAGGTGAAGAATTTGCCAAGGTCCCATTAGTACAATATGGCAGAACAGAGACTCAAAGGAAGCCAGGCTGCTCTTTGCCTGCCCTGTAGCTTCAGGTTCCTTTTGTCTGTTAGCTCCGATGGTGTTTTCCTTAGGCACCAGTCCCTTCATTTCAAAACATTCCAGCCTGTACTTTCTTCACGTGAAATTTTTACCATCCTTCTTTCTGAACTAATTCTGAATGGCATAAAAATAAAATATCCGAAAAATCACACATCACTAGAGATACAATTTCCCCATGTTACATCTAAGGGAAATGTTGAAAGACCTTCACAATAATGTAAATACATATTAGCTGAGTTGTATATCAATTTATGCATATGATCTATAATTTCACTTCAAAGTTTATTATGTTTTGATTCTTTTGGACCAGATTGATGACCAAATTAATGTTTAAAAATCACTTGCACATTATTATGTTCCTTAATACGACACATGCTTATTGAGTCCAAACCCAAATGGGTATTCAGGATGAGAGTTTCTGAATTCTCACTGTTGATGATTGGTAAGTTTCACAGTCAGATGGAACACGAGTCTGTTATCCTTAATAGTCAAGTTTGCTTTCTTTTCTCTAAGAAAGAGAGTGAGGATTTTGTGGTTAGGTTTGGGTTTGGATTTTGACTGTCGCTGGAACCAAGTTCCATAGTCTCATTCTAAGAAAAGATCCTCAGGAAACAAAGTGTTCACAAAGAAGCTATAGTCTACAAATAAAAAAGAGGTTGCCACTGTTTCAATATATTAGGCAATAAAATGTGTTTTATTGATGCAGTCTCCAAAAAGTGTCAAATAGGTATTTGCCAGGCTAAAATGAGGACAGGCTATAGAATTTGGTTGGATGGTGGAGCATCAGAATTAATGGGAATGTTTTTAAGAAATCGCTCTGCAATAGATGCTAGCATTGGCTCACATGAGAACTGTGCTTTGCAACTTGCCAAGATCTGTCAAATATTTCAGTTGACTTCATTTAATTTATACAACCACCCGGTGAGACAGGTATTCTCTCTTAAATATTCAAGAAACGAGGGTCAGAGACAGGATTTTTCAAGAGTAGCATATACAGAGGCTGGATTTGGATCCAATTCAGACTCCATAATCCAAGTAGGATTAATTACACCATCTGACTTGGACATGATCAGTAGATAAAGAGTTAAATAGTTTTCATTTTGTCTGCTCTGGTTCTGGAATCTAGTGGGCCCCACTGAATAGTTTTTGGTTTTTGCTTCATTTTCATCCCTTTCTTTTTACGGTTTCCTTGGCCACATCCATGGGAAATGACTCCAATTAAAACTTTGTCATGCCAAAGTGGGTTAATGTATCACTGACCAGAGATGCTCCAGGATGTGGCCAAACTTCTGGTTCCTTGATTTTTTTTTTCTTTGCCATTTACCTCCATCCTCTCTAATGCTCCTCAAGACATTGCCTTCTATTGCCAGGGCTCAGGGCCGGTCTCTTTGTCATTGGCATTGGCTTATATAACTACGGGTTGGAGAGCTAGTCCCTGGCTCATGCTTCTTCTCCACGCTGCTTTCATCTGAACACTTTAATTTTCTCTTAAGGTCTCACTTTCTTCTCTCTCTTCTTTCCTTAAATGAAGAGCCTATTTTTAAGTTCCTACTTGTTTTCCTCAAGTTCACCTGGGATCTTGAGTGAGGGTTGCTTCAGCATCTTTATTTTCTTTGGAGCTGTGTACCTTGCACTTTGGGTGTTCTGATCCTCTGGGCTCTGACACACAGTGCTGCTAGAATCAGACTCACTTAAATTCCACAAATAAAAAATATATTTTCACACAATATAAAACCTTTATACCTTACGTGTAGTGATGGGATTTGTGCAGGATAGAGACGGCTTCATGTCTGTTTTCAATTTTCAAGAATCTTAATTATCTCTACATACCTGTCTATATTAAAATGATATGCCTATCTATAGAAAAACAGAATTGAACACAAGTCTGTTGGCTGACAAAATCAGCAATTTCCTACAACTTGGTGCTGGCATTTAGTCTTTAATTGAATATATGGTTAGTCAAAGATGCTAATTACTTATTACTATGCATTCTCCTAGAGTTCTCTTCAGCTAAGAAAGAACCATGAAAAAATAGTTGTGATTTTAAGTTTAGTGCCCATGTTTTCCATCTGGACCCATTTTCTTTGTCTATTTCCAGTAAAGTTGAGTCACAATGTTTATCTAAACACATTAAGAACCAATTAAAATATTTTATTTCTCATCCTCTTGTGCACCTATGTCCCACCACAAGATCAAGTATTTGCTGAAGAGGTGGAAGTCAATGCAGTAGGTAGAAAGAACTCTTTCTTGTTACTCCAAATGCTCACAGCTAGGTTATGTGATGAGTGTCACTGTAGCACCCATTTCTGACCTTTCAAGATGAGGTACATATCCCACAAATGATGAGTAGAGAAGTGAAAAAGATACTAGATAATGTGTTGCTGATGTCAATGGAATCATCCTATCAAATTCAGATGTACCACGATGTGCTCTAAAATGAATAAAAACTAATTTTCTATCTTATTTTTAGCTATTGTTATTTAGTACCTTTATACACAACTGAAACCAATCCCAGCTAATATCCCCTTGCAGAGGGGTCTTGAGGAGGAGATGAGCCAGTCAGGGTGCGATGTAACAACGATGAAAAATACAACTTTCCTCTAGTTCCTAATGTTTCTTCCCCGCTCCCACTGCCATGACTCGAATTCAACCTTGCAAGTCTGGATAGATCAGACAATGTACACTGGTACAGATAGGAACTGAAAATCCAGGGAATCTAGGGCGGATGAGCCCTACAGGACCAGTGGTGTGAGTGGAGAAACAGGGAGGGTAAAGGGAGAATGGGTAGGAAAGAGGGAACCGATTACAAGGAACTATATGTGACCTCCTCCCTGGGGGACAAACAAACGAAAAGTGGGTGAAGGGAGACATTGGACAGGGCAAGATATGACAAAATAACAATTTATAAACTATCAAGGGCTCATGAGGGAGTGGGGAGCGGGGAGGGAGGGGGAAAATGAGGACCTAATGCCGGAGGTTTAAGTGGAGAGGAAATGTTTTGAGAATGATGAGGGCAATGAATGTACAAATGCACTTTACACAATTGATGGATGTATGGATTGTGATAAAAGTTGTATGAGCCCCTAATAAAATGATTTTTTTTTAAAAAGAAAATTTATATGCGGGGAATTGGTATAATACAATAGAATCTTATGTGGTTGTTATTATTGTTTACATGTAGCTAAGAAAAAATATTTCAGAAATGCAGTCTCCCCCTTCCAGTATTTGCTGTTATTTCTGTTTTTTCAGTTCTAACCTATTAGAAGGTTATTTAGTGATCAAATTTCTGTTTTTTCAGTTCTAACCTATTAGAAGGTTATTTAGTGATCAAATCCTCCACTAGCTGTTTGACATTGGATGAGTCCATATATCTCTCAAAGCCTTATATCTACATTGTGAAATAAATTATGTCAATAAATTATTGTATTCGACTTGTTTAGTATAGTAACCGGGGCTGAGAAGGTACCCAAGTAGCAGAAATTCCTACAAATTCAGATTTTCTCTTGGAGTATCCTGCTAGCTTGGAAGGAATTTACTGGAGCTTATTGAGAAAAGCTGTCCCCAATACTTAGAGGCCGCTCCTTTTCCTCTTTGGACATATAGGGAGACAAATTCCTGGACTTCACGAAGATTTCGCTTCACATTGAGCAGAGTGTCCATGACCGGGGCGACCTGAGCCTCTGCCAATGGAAAACGTGAAGTGGAAAGGTTCCCTTCGATGGAGCCGTGGCTTCTGGGGCCTTGTCAGTAGGAGCTTTTGTTTTATGGGTTTGTAAATATTTATATTTTCAAAGTACTCTGAGAGGAACATCAGCTCTTCCACATGAATGGATTACGTTAAATGTACCCAAAGTCTGTAATTCAAGCTGTCAAACGTGAGGAAATACCAGACTTAAGGCTGCCATTCCAATCCACTCAGAATAAATAAGGTTTGGGGGCGGAGCTCTGTAATACAATGGCTCACAGACATATGGAAGATGTTACTAGGGAAGGGGACTAAAGAGAAGGGAAACAACATGCTAAATGGATTCAAGAAATACCTAGTCCTTCCAGAGTGGGAAGGGATTCAGGTTTGAGGGAGAAGATTGTTGGTCTAGAAGCAGGGAAATAGGATTAACTTTGAACCAAGAATGAAGGTGACATGTGTAGATGTTTCCTCGTCTTAAAATGTTTGTCTGTTTTTCATTTGTTATTTTGGAGCTTTGGTGTGGGACGCCAATCTAGGAACAAATATTTGTGTCTGTATATACCATGTGGAGGTTAGGGGATTTGATTAATGTGGAGGCTCGATGTGAAGTATCTGATGAAGTGTCCTAACCCATAGGACACAGGTAGAGGCTGTGCTTGTAGGGGAGACATCGTGTGTGTCGGGGAGACATTGACCAATAGGTCATATAAAAGTGATTCCTTTTCTGTAAGCCTGAGTGCCTACTTTGTGTCAGGGATATATCATAAAGTTTAAATGAAGCCATCAGATTGAGCAGAGAGGGCTTATGTTTCTAATCTTTAGTCCATGGTTCACACATTTTGTAGAATGACTCAAATTACCCCTTCTGAACACCAGCTCAAAACATCAGCTCTTTAAAAAAAAGGAATGCTAAATTGTATGCTATAGCTAAGATCAGTGAAATGGGCTTGTTAATGCATGAAATTTCTATTCATTGGGATAACACTAGGTGCGCTAGCATATAAAGCTGTTCACCCATATAGGTGGTGTCATTTCTGTGGTGGGATATGTTACCTTATTCTTCTTCACCCAGGTGTGGTCAGGTGACTGATTTGGCCAATGGAATCCATGCAGAGGTGACAGGTATCTGAGTCAAAGCTTTAAGAGCCAGTGAGATCTGGTTATTAAGAATGGGTTCATATTGTTACTGCTAGGTGTCATCAAGTTGGTTCCGACCTACAGCGACCCTATAGACAACAGAAGGAGACACTGCCCAGTTCTTCACAATCCTCACAGTTGTTTCTGTGCCTGAGACCATCATTGCAGGCACTGTGTCAATCCAGCTCATGGAGGAAGGACCCTCCATCTTACCAAGCATGATGTCCTTGTACAGGGACTAGTCTCTCTAGACCATACATCCAAAGTAAGTAAGATGAAGTTAGTTCATGAGACAGTTAAGGTTTATTGTGCCAACCTGGCTGATAAACACATGTGGGATTAATTGAAAGGTGAAGAAATAAATGGCGCGGTGAGCCTCACCTTTCTAGTTGTCGGGTCTCTTGCTTTCTGATGGTCGGACCAGGGTGCAGCTGCCTTAGCCAGTTCCTGGCTTCAGCTGGCAAGGCTCATTTCCTGTGAGACATCCCTGAGGAGAAGCCACATGGACCTACCCTGATGCAGCCCTGGATGCTGGAGCAGCCGTGTGGAGACCTCTGCCAGTGCTGAGATGCTTACACTTTCACTGACTCACTTTCCTCCTGCGGTCAGCATCATTGTGTTTGTTTTGTGAGATTGAGGACTTTGTAGATCTGGGTTGGACATATGGGCTTGGACAGCACTGGGTGGGGATGCTTTCTTAATGTACACTTACCCTTTATATAAAACTCTCTCATATATATATATTTTTTCCACTGTTACAAATTGAACATAATTAAAACATAGTGATTAATCACAAAAAATATGTAATTATATATTGTGAAACATTTATGTGTTTTCCGGTGGTCTTAGGAGATCCCTGTGAAAGGGTTGTTCAACCCCCAAAGGGGTTGCGACCCACAGGTTGAGAAACACTGCTCTGTGGGAAGAATAGATCATAGTTAGATGAAGAAGCAAGCATTACTTCTGTGGAGTTTCCTATAAATGAAAACAGAATGACTGTTCCTCATAATGGCATTGAGAAGCCAGTAAATATAAGGAGTGACATGAACAGATCTCTCTCTGCCTTTTGGAGGTAGACTGGACTATACAGGACTATAGTCAGATTGTCCCAGTTAGAGTCAATGTAAGACTGAGGTTAAATGAGGAGAGGGGTCTGAATCAAGACAATCACAATAGAGATGAAACCAAAAACTCAAATGAAACACACTGACATTGTATCAATTCTGACTCATAGGAATCCTACAGAGTGTTTCTAAGGTAATCCTAATGGGAGCAAATATGTTCCTCTCTCTATTGTGGAGAAGTTAGTGGAGTTGAACCATAGACCTTGTGCAAATGAGAAGCCTATTCATGAGAGAATTGACAATGAGAATTTGGGTGCATGGGTGGTGAGAGTAATAAGACAACAGTCATATTATTCATAGGAGGTAAATTTAAAAAGGGAAATCAACACTATTAAGGCATTTCACCTTACATTTTCACTTCTACTTCTGCACGGAATCATCAGATATCGCATGGTTTTCCTAGGTGGTGTTTTGTCCTATTGTACATAGGGGCATCAGGAGTTGGAACACCCTTGATAGCACCTAACAATAGCAACTTGTTGTCCATAGAAAATACTTTTTGTCAACAACAGAAGTAGCAATGTGGATTTCTTGAGATGGAGTACACAGAAATCAAATTGTAGAAATATACAGAAATCATCTTTGGGAAGAGACAAAAAATTTCAATATCCGCAGCTAAATCCAGGCCATGCACTGACTGTAAGACACACCAACTGTTGCTCAAATGTAAGTTCAAGTTGAAGCTGGTGAAAATGGAAACAAATCCACAAGTCAAAATACAAACTTGAGTTTATCCCACTTGAATTTCTAGAACATTTCAAGAACAGATTTGTTGCATTGAACACTAATGATAGAAAACAAGTTGAGTAGTGGGAAGACATCAAAAACATCATTTATAAAGAGAGCAATCATTAGAAAGAAATGAAAGAAAAAATAATAAAAGTGAATGTCAGAGAGGATTCTGCAACTTGCTCTTAATTGTAGAGTAGCTAAGGTCCATGGAAGACATGATTAAGCAAAAATCTGAAAAGAAAATTTCAAAGGGCAGCTTGAGAAGACAAAGTAAAATATAATGAGATTTTTCAAGGATCTAGAGTTAGAAAAACAAAGGGAAAGGACATATTCAGCATCATTGAAACCGAAGGGGAAAAACAGAAGAAATAAGGGAAAAAATCAAGCCTCAACTTACAATACTGAAAGATTCTATGGGCAAAATATTGAATAATGCAAGAAGCATCAAAAGATGAAGGAAAGAATACAGAGTCACTGTACCAAAAAAACTAGTCAGCATTCCACCATTTCAAAAGATAGCATTTGAGCAAGAACTCATGATGCTAAATTTCAAGCTGTACTGAAAGCATTAGCCAAAAACAAGGCCCCAGGAGTCGATGGACTATCAGCTGAAATGTTTCTACAAGCTGGTGAAGTACTGGAAATAATTAACTGTCTTTACCAAGAAATTAGGAAGAAAACTACTTGGCCAACTAACTGGAAGAGATCCATATTTGTACTTATTCCAAATAAAGGTGACCTAACAGAATTAGAAAACCATAGATAGCGATTATCATTGATATCACATGTTGGTAAAATTTAGCTGAAGATCATCCAACACCAGTTGCAGTAGTATTTTACAAGGAATTGCTACAGGTTGAGGTTGGGTTCAGAAGAGGACAGGGAACAAGGTCTATCACTGCTGACATCGAACGGAGTTTGACTGAAAGCAGAGATTACCAGATGGAGGTTAACTCCCGTTTTCTTGACTATGCAAACACATTGAACTATGTGGATCATAACAAGCTATGGATAGCCTTGGGGAGAATGGGAATTCCAGAACACTACATTGTGCTCACACAGAACCTGTACACGGATCAAGATGCAGTTGTGTGAATAGAAGAAGGGCATATGACAACATAGTTTAAAATCATGAAAGCTGTGCACAAGGCTCGTATCCTCTCATCTTAATGATTCAAACTGTATAATGAGCAAATATTAAGAAAAGTTGAGTTATATGAAAAAGAATGCAACATCAAGAGGAAGGCTTATTAATAATCTGCAACATGCAGATGACACAACTTTGCTGAAAACGAGGAGGACTTGAAGCACTTGCTGATGAAGATCAAAGATTGCAGCCTTCAGTACAGATTATGACACATTGTAAGGGACACCAAAATGCTCACAGCAGGACCAATAAGAACATCATGATAAATGGAGCAAAGGTTGAAGCTGTCAAGGATTTTTGTCTTGCTTGGGTCCACAATCAATGCTCATGGAAGCAGCAGTCAAAAGATGAAAGGATGCATTTTATAAGGTAAATATGCTGCACAAGACTTCTTTAATGTGCTGAAAAGCAGGATGTTACTTTGAGCATTGTGGTGCAGCTGCTCCAAGCATGCTATTTCCAATTGCCTCATACGCATGTGAATGTTGGACATTGAATAAGGAACCCCAAAGAAAAATCCATGTTTTGAAATATGGGGCTGACACAGAATATTGAAACCATGGATGGTCAAATGAAGAAACAAGTCTTAGAAGAAGGATAGCTAGAATTCTCCTTATAGGCAAGGATTGCAAGATTTTATCTTACTTTCTGTAGACATGTCTGAAAATACCAATTCCTGGAGAAGGACATCATGCTTGTTGAAGTAGCACAGCCGTAAAATGGAGGAAGACCCTCCCTGGGATGGATTGGCACGGTGGCTGCAACAATAGGCTCAAACACAAGAACAACTGTGATGATGGTGCAGGTCTGGGTAGTGTGTTGTTCTGTTGTATAGAAGGTTGTGTGAGATGGAACCAACTTGATGGCACCTAACAAGTACAACAACAACTCTCTGGAGACATGTCCACACATAAATCACTGGATCAGATGCATCATTACCTTGGCCAATTGTGGCCCTTGAAGTAAATTTATGTAAGATTTACTAGACGACAACATTGTCTATGTTTCGGGGAGCTATTCATAGGGAAGTTAAAGAAGCAGAGTTTTGACTGCAGAAGGTGTGCACTTGAGACAGAAGACATCATGATGAGTACCAGAAAGAAGGGATTGTGAAATTGGACACACTCAGGCTCAAATTCCAGCTCTAGCACTTTCTAGCTGTTTTGTTTGGACTATGCCTCTAAAATCCACAAGTCTCAGATTTTTCACCTATAACATGGGAGCATAATATGTGCTTCAAAAATGTGTTGTGATGATTCAAAGACTTCAATGTAATGTGATAAAAACATTAAAGGTGTTCCATAAGTGCTCTTTTCTTTTCCTCTCCCACATACCACTTAATGATGTGCATGGGACTTTCTTCGCAAGACATTGTTGGATGATATGCTGTTCTGGGTCAGCTCACCCTTCAATTATTGAAGGCCACAAAACAAATCTTTCATGATAAATCAAAGGGATTTTTTCATGAAAGTGAAAAAGTGACCAAATCTTTTTAGTTTACAACTCATTTCAAATAACTTGAGCTAGAAAGGCATTTGGCTTGGAGGAGCGATGACTTGGATGGGAATGTGGGGTCAGGGAGAAAGGGAAAGTCCGTGGTCATCTATTTCCACATATCAAATGGTCTTTTGTGGGGTGGGGTTGGGGGGGATGATGTGTTTTGTGGTCCAGACAAGAAAAGTCTAGGCAATAGGTCAAAATTACCATGAGACATTTCTTTTCTTTTTTTTTGCAGGCTAGAGATACTTTTATTTTAAATGAGACTAGATGAGATCTAGAGTTCCAAGGAGGTGTAAGTGGTTCAGTTCTTTTTAAAAAAATCATTTTATTAGGGGCTCATCCAACTCTTATCACAATCCATAAGACATTTCTAAGTCAAATGTGCTCCAGCGAATAGCCCCATTGTAGATCTTTTGGGGGCAGTGAATATTTCACTACTGGATATATGTAAGTTGAAGTTGAGTGAACACCGATTAATTAAACGGAACATCCCATACTTGGTTGCAATTTGGTGTGATTCAATGCAGTAAATGAGTAATAAGGATCTATTACATGCAAGAACCCAGCTGTAAATTGAGAGGAACTGATTTCAAGGAGAATCTCTTTTTATATTCATTGATTTCAGGACAGATTTGGAACTCAGCCTCCTGCAAATGTTAGTCAGTTCAATTACCAGCTAAACAACAACAAACTTACTGCCATCAAGCCAAATACAACTCATAACATTTCAATACAACTCATAGGATTTCCAGGAGCAGACAGCTTCATTTTTGTATCATGTTAGTGGGTTTGAACGATGAGCCTTGAAGTTAGCAGTCTAATGACAAACCCACACAGCCACCAGGACTTCTTGAGAAATCACAGCTACATATGACACATTTTCGGTCCTGTATACTCTGGAATCATTACATAGAATCACCCAGCTTCAAAAAGCAAGTGGTCATGCAAATTTTACTTTTAACAAAGGTAAATTTACAATTCAAGGTGAAATGTAAAAGGAAGGAAAACAAAAGCAATTTAATTAATTATGCCAAGGCCTGCCTAATTAAGGATTGAAAATATTAGGCAACAGGAGTTGCTTAATTTTGGAGATTCATCTCCCTTCTTTAAGCCCCAATATCCCCAACTGTACTGCAAGGATGGAACTTTGTGATGGCCTTCAGGTTCACATCCAGCACCAACATGCTAAATGATTCTCTGTCACCTAATGACAGAATCTTCTTCTTCTTTTACACCAAAACTCCCCTACAGCTATCAGGCTCACACACCACAAAGACAGTCATATGTACTAAATATATACTGTATGCCAAATACCATCAGAAGAAATAAAGGTAAAGAATGTGACAAGGCAGAGTCTCTTCCCTGAAAGAATTTACTATCTAATAAATAGGATCATGAGATGAGATATAAAGATTTGTATCAACCAATGTACCACGGGATGTATGTGAGAGTAGGACAAAATATGGAACTTCAAAGAAGAATCAATGTGTTCGAATTGGGGGCTGGTGAAGAATGTTGAAGGTACCATGGCATGCCAAAAGGAAAAAGAAATCTGTTTTGGAAGAAGTGTGCTCAGAGTGCTTACGGTAGTTACATAATCTGGTGTCAATATGAGGGTTCAGAGTGAAGTGGTGGAGTTTAGCCTGTCAATCAAATCACAGCCAATGAAGCTTCTGTGTGGGCGTGGCCTTCTCATGAGGATTCTGGGAACTCCTGTATTGCTCCTGTATGGAAGTGGGAGACATTCTTTCTCTTCACTCACTCCCTGCGAGACATCCCTGTTGAGAAGACACATAGAGAGAGGCTGATGGAGCCAGACCTCTGGAGCCAGGGAAGTCACATGGAGACCCCTGCCAGCACTGAGAGGCTTACAATGCCACTGGATCCACCAGACTTTCCACCCACTGGCCTGTGATCTTCCTGCATTCGGTGTCGTTGCATGTGTTCCATGAGTTTGAAGAGGACTTTTTAAATTGGTATAGGACATATGGGCTAATATCAGACTTATGGACTTGATCTGGACTGGACTGGGATATTTTCACAATGTTCAATTGCTCTTGTATATAAAGGTCTTTCTTATACACATATGAATGTCTATGGATTTGTTTCTCTAGTCAACCTGGATGAACATAGTGCTCCTTAGGGTCCAGGATGTCAAGACTTCATCCCACGTACTTTGGACATGTTGTCAGGAGAGTCCAGTCCCTGGAGAAGGACATAATGCTTAGTAAAGTAGAGGGGCAGTGACAAAGAAACAGGCTCTCAACAGGATGGTTTGACACAGTGGTTGCAACAATGGACTGAAGCGTAGGAACACTTGTGAGGATAGTGCAGGACCGGGCAGTGTTCTTTTGGGCGGTCTTTATGGGCGGGAACCAACTCAATAGCTCCTAACAAGAACAGTAAAAGGTACCATGGGAACGGAAATGAGTGAGCAGATGGTTTCCTTTTGAATGACGGAGAAAGACTTCTGTGATAGGGTAATATTAAGGTTTCATGTAGAAGAATAATGTGAAAAATCAAAGTGACTTGATAGTGTAGAGTTTTACTGTGCTTTAACGAGAGTTATTTAGATACCCTTACTATATAAGGTCAAATCGGCAAATAATAATGAGAAAAAAACTATTGAGCTTCTGCTGTCGTCCATTCCCTGTGATAAGCATTTTGCATTTAACTCATTTTGTCATTCTCATGCTTGATGGTGCCAGCTCTATTTTCATTCTACTGAAGAGGAAGCAAAGACATAGTATTTGAATTTTAGTTCAATTTCCACCTCATCTAATGGTAGTGGCCAACTATAAAGCTATGTTGAGAAGGACTCTCAATGCACATTGCCACCAATGGAAGGGACGGCATCCTTGATGAGCAGTTCAGGCATTAAGTATTACTGAGCTCTTTGAATGCACAGGACATTGCTGTAAATTACTGGAATAATCAAAACCTGAAGCTGATCCCTGGCTGTTTGTTGCTAATTTTCTCCAGAAGGTGCAAGGGCCCATAAACAGAACTGGTACGTAAATAGTTAAGCTTGTTAGGCATTGAAAAGGAACATGAGCAAGAAGATAAAGCAGAGGCGAGGAAATCGCATGTGCAGACTGGTAGAAGTGTTGCATATTTCAGTATGGTGGCTGTATGCGTCTTGTTGCAAAGGTGACATGTAAGTAAAGAATTGATGAAGGGGTCAAGGTTAGCAAGGACATAGAAATGGTGGGAATGAGGAAACAAAAGCACAAGGGACAGTGAAATCAAACTACATTTTGCATATTGTCCTATAGCTCAGATAACAGAATTTTAGTCCAGTAAACAAATAATTCATTACTACTGCACCTGTTTTATGCTGGAAATATATTTACCCTTTCAAGTTGTGCAAGTTGAACTCAAGGAATGACTCCTGGTTTTTCTCGTCTGTCAAATGTCATAATATCTAACTTAGAGAGCTTGAGGTTGGTTTAGTTAAAGAATGATTCTTTTTTTTTTTTTCACAATAAGTTCTTTTATTTGTCAACATTAAGTCTGAATTTTAAACAGATTCTTGAACTGGTGGCTCATAGCCATCAGCTCGTTCCACTTTTGCACCTGTCTCATCACCTGTAGTTTTTCCAGAACTGCCACCTTCGGGTAAAGAATGATTCTAAATGAGCTGGAATAGGACCTGACACCGTGTTAGAGGTTTCCCCCCACCTACCCAAATCTTCTTTGGTGCTAACAGGGAACGACTCTGAATATTTTACCTTATATAGCCACCTATGGCATTCCAGATGTTTCTGAGAGCTCCAATTTACCATGCCCCTCTTGGCAGGGTTTCGGATCTATGTTGAAACCTTTGCTCGAGTGTTGGGATAGCCTTGTCTTCCTTAACGTTGGACTACCATGAGTGTTTTTCTTTCCTCTCCTTCGTTTGTCCAAGGACTGAAGTGATGTGAAATGGACCACACTGATCTCCATATGGCTCTCTCTTTTATAGATGGAAAGCACCATTGAAGTGTAGAATGTTCACAATATTCCTTTCGTTAGGGATAGGGAAACAAAAATATAAAAGCATGAACCTCAACTGAACCGGATGAGAGAACTTTAGTGGAGGAAGGATGATTGAACCTGTTTTGTAGACTGTGATAGTTTTTA
This sequence comes from Echinops telfairi, assembly GCF_000313985.2. Taxonomy (NCBI): domain Eukaryota; kingdom Metazoa; phylum Chordata; class Mammalia; order Afrosoricida; family Tenrecidae; genus Echinops; species Echinops telfairi. Next base: position 19,281,709 of record NW_022111310.1, read on the forward strand.
ATTCCAAATATAAGTTCATGGTATTGAAAAAATTTTGTCAGATGCAATTTTAAGATTAATAGGTTTACCTAGGGAAGGACCTATAGAGTAGATAGTTATGGAATTTTGCTTTGGTTATGTTCTCACCTAGCATGCATTTATTAAATACTTCTATGTGCCAGTAAGAGATATTAACATCTCATCTCACATTGCAACAACTCTGTGAGATGGTAATTTTATTCTTTACATATAAAGAAACAGAGGCTTCCTCTGATGAAGTTTCTGTTCCAGGTTATAAAACTCACAAATTTCAGGATGGTTTTAAGGAGGAAAATTGTTGCTATAGATAAGCTTTCATTTAAAGCAAGAGGCAAACTTCAAGCATTATTCCATGTCTCAGAATAACATGCTAGGGTTTTATGAATGCCACGCTGACATTTTACACATCCCATTTACAGCCAGGACTGACTTGTGGACAGTTGAAACAAGAAAAAAGAAGAAGCCCATATCTGAAAGCTTTTCAGAGGCTGATGGTTGGCATGGAAAGCCACACCCTGGGACACAAGAGACAGGCGTTCTGTTGCTTGGCTGTTAGGTAGTTGGTTTGGTGATGTTCATGAGCCAGTGCCTTCCCATCACGGAGATTAAAAAGAGTTCATACCTGCCTGCCAGGACTTCCAGTCCCGACCTGTAGTTTCTATGCTTTCTCTGGGAGGCCATGGATATTGTCTGCTCTCTTTGTATGCCAAGCTCATTGGATTTCGCGTCTTCCAATTACAGATTATACGAGGAAATAAGTAGACGAGTGCCTATAGGCATCACCTCATTTTCTCTCTTAATGGAGACATTGAAGCCTGCAAGAGGGCAAACTTTGAGTTTATGAAGCCACGTGGGAATTTAGCACAGAACTGGGACTAGGACCAGGCTTCTGCATCAGTGTAGTGACCTGCACTGCCTCCACTTTGATTAAATCTGATGTCAGATCCCACCGAAAGATGATGTTTTGTTGTTTCCTTCTATTATGTTAGTCCAGAGCATACAAAATTTTCCTCCATAATGAAAAATGATCACTCTGCTTAAAGAGTAAATTGAAATGAAAACAGCAAAGTAATCACACTGCATCTGCAGATATTGGCATTTCAGAACACTGAGTGCCTAACAAAATAATCTTTAAGGAAATTAGTGATTGTCCCTGCTGACTGCCTCAAATGCACCCTCAGTAATACTCATATTGCCTTGAAAAATATCCAAGGATTTCCTTTTTTAAAATCTGGTCGGCATTCAAATGGCTTCTAAAAAATGAGACATTTTAGTATTACTGATTGGCTGCATCAGTAGAAGTTTAATGGCTATAATCAGAGAGGTGAGATTCTGGCTCTGCAGGTTACCGGAAATTATAATGACTTGAAGACTTGAGACTTTCTGGGGGACCGGCAAGAGCATAGCATAAAAAGGATATGACATGATGTCATATCACAGTGAGTTTCTATTAAAAAAAAAAATGAGAAGCCAATGAAGAAGGGTGGAGTAAAATGGACTCATAAGTGTTGCTTTCCGTGGAGAAGGCTTCCTGCAATTTGCTCCATTTATTCTTCACAACTATCTTGTGGTGTAGTCATTGACTATTATCTAAAGTTGGTGAAGCTAATGGTCCAAAACAAGTAACAAGTTCAAAATCATTGGTGTGCAGCCAGGAGACTAGGGTTTAAGTCATTGGAATTCTCTCTGTCCAAAGATTGTGCTTTCTTGTGATTGTTGACAATATGTACAATGAAAGACAAGCAGTGTTTGGTGGATGAGTACGATTCTTCTTAGAGGTGTAGAGAAGGCATGCTTTTGCCTAGAGACCTCAAAAAGACTATTTTAGGGAAAAGAGAAGGAATTTCTTACTTAGTATGTGGAGTAGAAAATATAGATGGGTGGTAGCGATACCCTTTAATTATAAAACAGGAGGGGGCATATTCATTATGCCTGATATTAGATTCATTTTCATTGGACATTTAATATTTTTCGTAATATGTATGGTCAAGCAGGATCTAAGTAATGACATCAATTCATAGGGCAATGGGAAAGGTTGAAGTCTTCTATGGGACTTTGGACTGGGAAATGTCTAAGAAGATATCAGACTACATTTCTATGATTTATCACTTGAGAATTTATCACATGTGCTACAGAACATGCTGGTTAACATAGAAGGTACGTTCATTTCCTGTACTTCTAGGTTCCTATGTTTTGTCCACATACATATTTCTTCAGGGAAAAAAGAGTCCTCAGCAGGGTTAGATTATGGCTTTTGGCTGAAATCTCCTGCCTAAAATGTGCAACTGAAATATGGCTTTATGGAGGAGCTCCAAGTTGTTTTTTTGTTGTTTTTTTTTTGTTCTTCCCCTCAGAATCCTGTACTGCTTGAGAGGGGTCAACCGCAGGACTGCACATCTCTACAGTGTCTTCCACACTCTGAATTGCTGAGGTCTGCAGAACTAATTTTGAAACCTCCCGGATGGGAGGTCCTTTTGGCTTCCTGTCTTCAAATGGCTATCCAGCAGAATAGGAACCAGAAACAATACGCACTCACTCTAAACCACCAAGTTGGAAACTTGCGTGCATGAAAAGAGGGCAGCCCCAGGGAACCACCACGTAGGTGAAAGTACTGTTTGATGCCTGGGAGCCTCCGTAGAACCACAAATGACTGGAGGTCAAAAGTCTCAGAAATACAATTTTCAGCCAAGGATACTAAACTGAGACTCAGAGATGGGAAGGAAATTGTTGGAGAAAATACAGTGACTTTGCTTCCAGTCAGGACTAATTTCTAAGTGCCAGAAATCCTTCCATGCCTCAGGAATATCAGAACCTGAGGATGAGTGGGAACTTCAGATTTCACCACTTCACCAGCAATCTCCAAACTCTATATTAACAAGCTTCCCTGGGAAAGGGGTTTTGTTGTCCAATAAATGCATCAATCAGTGCCCACTATATTCTTCTGTTTGAAATCCAAGATCTGCTTCAAAGCTCTGAGATCCTACAGATAAGAAACATTTGATTTTCACTGTTTCTTAAACACATATTTGACTACAGAAGTTTTTTCCTTCTGGTTATCTGTTGACATGCTGGGAACCACTTGGACGTTGCAGATTTGTGTTTGGAAACGCTGAGTCGGAGAATTTCCATTGGATATGTCACCTGTCCATTAACAAAGGCCCCATGTAATGGTGCAGCTGGAGTGTTTACAATAATGGAACCTGACTATACCCCTTAGCAAACTCTCAATTATTCAGGCAGCCATGTGTGGCATGTCCACAACTGTATCTCTTGTGAACTAAATTAGGGGCTCAGTAATTGTGTGTGACATAAACTTACCTCGTACAGGTATCCTCACCACATTTTCAACAATTTCCATCATCAGGATATCGCTTCTAATGTCCAGGCCCACTGACGTGCTAGAAGTCTAATCTTCCACAAAATTTACCTTGACCCAATACAGTTTTCTTTTTAGTTGTCACCAAGTTGGCTCCACTTAAGGCAAATTTGTGGCCACAGTAGGAAACAGTGTTCCATCCTGCACCATCTGCACAGCCCCTGAGATGTGTGAGTCCACTGCTGAGGGGAAGGTGCTCACCCCTCCCTGGGGGTTTTACTCTCATTTCAATGATATGTTAGCCCTACAAATAACTGAAAATTCTAATCATTTCTCCCTCTTACCTCTAAACCCAGAGCTCTCCTTGTTAAACATTCCCAGATCCTTTTACAGTGAAACCATTGAGAATTGGAACTCAGCCGGAATACCCTGCTTTTCTGGGTCTTGCAAGATTTCCACCTTTGTTAGGGTTCAGACTCACCTCATTTCTATCGCTTAGTTTAGTGGAAAATAATTGAATTTTCCTTCTCGGACAGTTTCTATTTTATGCAGTTTCTGGCCTTTGCAGATTTTACTGTATTTCTCGTAATATTACGTAGTTTGGGGTGGGGTGGGGGGATCCTCCCATTCTGACCACAGATTCCAATTAAGACCATGGGCTATGACACAATGAGACAATCCTAGTTATGAGTTTCAGCTCCTCCACCTGTGAGACAAGTGAGAAGCTTTAAATTCCATAACTTTTCTGAATCTAATTTTTCTAGGATAACTCATAACGAATGGTGTCTTGTATTTTCCTAAAACCAACCTAACTAATTAATGGATCGGTCGATTCCTATTGAGAAAGAAATGGGAGTGTGTCTGAAGACTCTGACATGCGTGTTATTGGTGCCATAAAATTGGTTCTGGACCAGAGCAACACACCTTGGATCCATGTGACTGCACTCACCGCCCTGTGCGCTCCTTGCTTTTGCTTCACCATTCAGCATCACCGGCCTGTAGGCACATGAATCTGAAGAGGGTAGCATTGGACCCATAGACTTGAGTTGGAGTGTGCTGGGATGCCGACTTGATGTAAAGTTGCTTCTTGAGATAAAGTTCTTTCTTGTACATAGATGAGGGTCACTGGTTTGTTTCTCCAGACAACCTAGCCTAAAACAACTTTCCGCTTTTTGGCTGGCTTTGAAAAGCACTGTATCTTTATACAGAGATTGGTTCTTCTTGATCACATGCCCCAAGTATGTGAGATGATGTCTTACCATCTACACTTCTAAGGAACGTTTTGCCTGTACTTCTTCCAAGACAGGTTTGTTTGTTCTTGTGGCAGTGCAAATCATATTGAACATTCTTCTCCAGCACAATAGTTCAAATGCACTGGTTCTTCACTCTAATTCACGCTCCAGCTTTGACATGCATGTGAGGTGATTGGGTCAAGCACATCTTTGTTTTCAAAGTAGTGTCTTTCCTTTCTAACATTGTATTTTCTATTACAGAAAGTTGTGTTACGCTCTTTTATGCAGAGAAGAAAACTGCGTCATTGAGAAAATTTCGATAGAGAATACAGAAACAAAGTGATAAATCCAGACTTGAACACAAGACTTGAACCAGAGGCAAGCCTGGAAATACAGGGGATTTATTTGGAGAGTAATCTGGGGGGTTTCAAGGAAAGGATTTGGTATCTAAATAGATAAGGGACCCTCCTGGCTCTGTGGTTAAGTGGGGGTTAGCGGTTTGAGGCCCCCTCTGCTACATGGATGAAAGATGCTACCAATGTTCTTCTTCCCATAGTCCTGCTTGTTGAGAATGATGACACTAGCAAACTTGAAGCCGAGACATTTTATCACCTAAAACAATCTTTTCCAGCAGATTTCCCAATACAATGTGTCCTTTGATGTCTTACCTGCTGTTTCTGGTGGCAACTATTATGGATCTGTGTGCACTAAAATCCTTGACAATTTCACATTTTTCTCAGTTTATCATAGTGTTTTGAAGAGGTTCTGTTGTGAAAATTTTTGTTTTCTATATGTTGAGTTGTAACCCCTGTTGAAGGCTGTGGTCTTCAGTCTTCACCGTTAAAATCTTCAAGTCTGCTTCATTTTCAGCAAGCGTATCACAAGTTGTTAATCCTGGTCTGATGCTACAGTCTCTTTTTAATAGGCCAGTTCTTCAGATTATTTGCTTAGCATAAAAATTGTAGAAGATTAGTCAGTCTATGGTGTACACCTTTAGTGATTTTTGCAGTTTCCTCTTGTTCTGCTCTAAAGACAGTTGCCTCTTGGCCTATATATAGTTTCTGTGTGAGCACAATTAAGTGTTCTGAAATTCTCATTCTTTGTAATTTTATCCATAGGTTGTTGTCATCCACACAGTTGAGTGTCTTTGCTTAGTCAATAAAAAACAGGCAAACATCTTTCTGTCCTTTCTGCTTTCATTCAAGATCCATGTGATATAAATAATAGCATGCCGTGTTTCATGGCTTCTTCAGACTACAGCTTGAAATTCTGGTTGCTTGCCATCAATGTACTGCTGCAACCACTTCTTAATTCTCATTTACTTAGATGTGATGTTAATATTTTGCTTAATTTGTGCCTTCTGCTGTGTCATCTTTATTTAGAATAGCCAGAGGCATGGACTTCTTCCTGTTGGTTCAGGAGGTCATGATCTTGCACATTTTGGGGAACAGGCAAGTGAGCACCTGAAGTGCTACATCTGCTTGTTGAAACATTTCAATGAATATTCCATCAATTTCTTGTTGATTTTTTTCTTTCTTTCAAGTAATTCAATCTATCTTAAACTTCTTTCTTACATCACATTAGTTCTCAGTCATCACCAATTTCTTGTTATGGTGGAATGCTGACCAGTTCTTTTTGGTACAATAACTATATACCCCTTCCATCTTCTACCGTTTCCTAAACTCTTCAAGATTTTGTCCATGGTGACTTTCAGTATTGCAACTGGAGCTTGAAATTTTCTATAATTCTTTTAACGGGAAATGTTGAGCATCCTCCTCTCTTTGGATTTTCTAACTCCAATTCTTTATATGTTTTATTATAATACTTTACTTTGTCTTCTCAAGCTGCCCTTTGAAATTTCCTATGTAACTTTATTTTTGTTTCTTTATTTATTCTTAATCTGCGAATAAGAGAAAATTTCAGATTCAATCTAACCTAATGCCTGACAATGCATTATCTATTTCTGAAATTTAAGTAGTTTTATTTTCTGCTTTTGTATAGCTTCTGGATTTTCTTTTGTTTTGTTAACTTCCCTTTTTAAAATTTTATATACTTCTATGGTTCTATCTATACACTGAGGTCCTGAAGCCAGGCAGGAAAGAGTAACGAGTTAAGCTATTTCAGGTGTCAGTGATGGTACTGTGCCTGCAATTCACATTCTTTAGAAGTGAATTCTCTTGAGAATTCAAGTGTCATTTTCTCTTCGGGTTTCCTGTTTTCCTCTTGTTGTTACAGTTGTGTCCCATAACATCAATGCTTGACTCACAGGAACCTCATTTGAGAGAGTAGAACAGTCCCATCATGTTTACTAAGTTGCAATCTTCACTGGAGCAGATTTTCAGATCCTTCTCCTTGGAAGCAATGGATGGGTTCATACTGCCAACTTTTCATTTAGCAGCCAAATGTTTAACCAATGCACCAATAGGACCTCTTTGTCGTCCCCTGAAGGATGTTCACATTTCATAAAGTTCTAAAGTTGGCGTCATAAAGAAGAAGAAATGAAAATGAGGAAGGCTGTCTTGATCTACCCCCAAGCCCACAGCTACGGAGTCAATTCTGACTCATTGTGACTCTATACTAACGGACAAGTGCTATTTTCTTCTTTAGGTCTTAATTCTCCAGCAATGCAATGGATCAGTTGAACCAGGTGGTTTTTGAAGGATCATCTGAGTCTTATCACAGAAAATTCTATCATTAATGATTCCCTGCCCCTTAAAAAAGTCTTTTGAAATTTGGGGGAGCAATTAAAAAAAAGAAAGCAGCTCTCGTGAAATTGTTGTGAATGCTGTTGAGTTGGTTCCAACCCATAGTGACCATATGTGCAATACTAGGAAACGCTCCCCAGTCCTGCGTCATCCGCAGAACTCATGCTATGCCAGAGCCCACTGTGGTAGCCCAGTCCTGCGTCATCCGCAGAACTCATGCTATGCCAGAGCCCACCGTGGTAGCTACTGTATCAGTTCATCTCACTGAGTATTTTCTTCCTTTTTTCTGACCCTCTGATTTACCAAGCATGATTCCCCTCGCCCAGGAGTGATCTCTCTTGAAAATACAGATGCTAGTCCCTTTGCTAGGTTTCAAGGATATAATCTAGAGCTTTCCAGAGGAAAATTTGTAGTGCAGTAAAAATAAGAATCTAAAAGGTAGGTTGTTAAATAAATTGTGTTAGACAGGGTTCTCTAGAGAGATAAAACCAGATTGCTGATAATTTACATATATATTCATAAAGATAGATAAATATATAACACAAGAAATGAACTGTTAAATTATATACAGATAGATAGATATATAATACAAGAAATGAACAGTTAAATTATAAAGCAGTACAAATGCTCAGTGCAACTCACTCCTGTGAGAATTGTGAGATACTAGCAGCCCTTCAAGTCTGAGGGTTGCCAGGTCTTCTTCTGTAGAAAGAGAGCTAGGCTATATCAGCACAGCAGCAAATAGCAAGGCAGGTCACCAACTGTCAGCCAGGTCACCAACTGTCAGTCCCCAGCTCCAGAGATGTAAATTTCAATCGTGTGGTCTTAAAGGGACCTCAATTTACAGCGACACACTCCACAGGCTAGGCGTCCCACAGGTAGTGTAGTCTGTAAATTGAGGCACAGAACAAGCAAGGCAGCCGCACACTGGTCTGATGATCAAAGAGCAAGAGACAAGAAAGGCGAGGCTCACCAAGCCATTTATCTCCCCACCCTTCAATTAATCCCATTTGTGTTTATCAGCCAGGCTGGCACAATAAACTAACTATCTCATAAATATATGAGAGACAATTAAATAAAATACATGAAAGAGCATAGCGTGTTATAGTAACATCCAGGGTGCTATGGAAACATAACAGAAAACCATATAACAAGAAGGTAGGGCAAGGTTCTCACAGGAAATGTCATTTCAAATCAGGTTGGAAAAATAAACCACACCAAGAGTTATTGTAATAGGGCAAGTCCAAAATCTCAGAAGTTTCATGTACCTGACTGCTTTGAGCAACTTGAGGTTGCTCAGGAAAAGGTTCTAGTTGTGCTTGAAATTATGAAAACATGTACTCTCTATAAGGAGGAAAGCTGGTCTGAATACTTCATTTCCTAACCTAAATCCGCTGAACTGATTTCAACTCATATGAGCAGATATGCCCCATTGAGTTCCTAAGGCTGCAAATCTTTATGGGAGCAAAAAGCCTCAACTTTTTCTCGAGGGGTGGCTGGTGGTTTTGAGCTGTCAACCTTTAGCTGAGCAGCTGAAAGATTAACCACTGGGGCACCAGGACTCCTCCTAATCGAAATCATCTATGCCATTATTTTTATATGTGAACCAGCACATGCACATCACCTGGGAGCTTCTTCTAGTTACAAATCAAGCCCTGGTGGCATAGTGGATTAACTGAAAGGTCGGTAGTTCAATCCCACCAGCCATTCCTCAGGAGAAAGATGAAGTTTTCTGCTCCTGGAAAGATTTACAGCCTTTGAAAGCTACAAGAGCAGTCCTACTCGGTTCTATAGAGTCATTATAAGTTAGAATTGACTTGATACAGTGGGATTGGTTTTCTGGTTTACCCTAGACTAACTGAATCAGGATCAGCATGCTCTTTATCCAAGAATCTATTTCAATAAGCTCTTTGTGTAATAGTATGTACACTAAAGATTGAGAATCACTGTTCTAAGTCACTTCAGGATTTCCATCTTCCCTTTTGAGATATCTGATTCAAGTTTTGGGATTTGAGGGTATATTCACAAAGATTGAGAAAACTAAACACCCTGTGCTGAGTATTTGGCTTGCCATAGTGTCTCCCATCCAGAAGTCAAAATCCTTAGGCAAAGTCCCTAAAATTTGTGAGCAAATATGAGCTCATAGATGCTAAAATAAAACTCTCTAGAGAGCATGATGTTTATAGGGCTTGGGATTGTCAATTATATGACAAAGACATGTTTCCTCTCTGTCATATAATAGGCCAACAATAGCCTTGTTTCTCCATAAATGTCAGTGGTGGATTGGGTCAGATAGGATTTGGCTGGTGCTGCCATGTGAAATACCTTTTATGTGACATTTTTTAAAGAAATGGAATAATTTAGTATCATCCTAATTTCTTACATGAGCATGAAGAAACCCAGACAAGAAAAAAAGTCCTTCACTGTTAAAAGTTATGTTAACACCTCTTTAGGGCAGTAAAGGGAAAGATAAATGATAATGGAAGAAAAAACAATTTCCATAGTGCTTTCAGCCATGACTAAGCCCTTAAAGCCCTGTGTGTGAGACAAGAGGCTTTTATTAAGAGATCATAATATATAATGCATCATAAACCCAACAGCATCCGGCAGGACAAATGGCATTTAAGGAAGAAAGCCCTACTTTGGTAAGAGACTTTGTTAGTATCCCTGGAAAATCCTTGGGATCAAAGGCAATTCAAGCAATTGCTTAGTGCTTCAAATCCATCATAGAAAGGCAAATGGACCCAAATGGTATTACTTTAGGCTGACATTTTGCTCCTGTTGGTTCAGAATGGCATAGTTTAACTGCTCATGCCCCGTCCTCCCAATTGTTCTCTATCAATACATCTTGTCAAGGTCTTTCCCTTTTGTGCTGCCCCTTGAACTTGACCAAGTATAGCTTCCTTTTCCAGGGCCTGGTCTCTCCAGATACCATGCCCAAGTACCTGAGAATAAGTCCCACCATCCTCCCTTCACAGTGGCACGCTGATTGTATGTCTTCCCTGGCAGATTAGTTTGTGGTTTTAGCAGTCCAACATACTTTCAGGATTCTTCTCCAACACCAAAATTCAAATGCATAGATTCATCTTTGGCTTCCTTAATCAATGTCCAATGTCCATAATCCTATGAGACTATCAAAAATACCATGGCTTAAGTCAGGCACACCTTAGTCCTCTAAATAACATCCTTGCTTCTCAACACTTTAAAGAGATTTTATACATCAGACTACCCACTGCAACGTGTCCTTTGATCTCTTGACTGCTGCTTCCGTGAGCATTGATTGTGCATATAAGCATGACAGAACCTTTGACAACTTCATCTTTTTTTCCATTTATCATGATGATTAAGCTACCACTTGTGAGGACATTGCTTTTCTTTCCATTGTGCTGTAATCCTTCCTGAAGGCCACCCTCCTTGATCTTCATCAAGTGCTTCAAGTCCTCCTCATTTTAAGCAAGTATGGTTGTGTCGTCAGCATATTGTAGGTTGTTAATAAACCTTTCCTCAATCCCGATGCCCAATTCTTCTTCATATAATTCAGTTTCTCTGAGCATTAGTTAAGCATAAAGATTGAATAAGTATGATGAGAGGATGCACCCTGAAGCAGACCTTTCTTGATTTTAAGCTGTACAGTATTCCTTTGTTCTATTCACACAACTCCTGTTGATCCATGTACAACTTTGGCATGAGCATGATGTAGTGGTCTGGAATTCCCATTCTTCTCTATTGTTTGTTATAATACATAAAAGTATAATATAATAGTTTTGGTATAATACCTAAAGGGGGAAAAAGTAGGCTCCATGGCTTTTGATACAGCTGCCCAAAGAAGTAATTTTTTTAATGGATCATTTTGTTATTTTTAATTAATAATGTAATTATTTTTAAATTAATAAATAATTTTATTAAGGGCTTTTACATATAGTATTACAATCCATACATCCATTATTCCAAGTGGACATGTACAAATGTTGGCATCAACAATTTCAAAACATTTTCTCTCTTCTTGGGCACTTTGATATCAGCTCCTCTATTCCCTTCCTTCCTCACCCTACCACCGCTGTTGAACTCTTTATATATATTTATATTGTTATTATTATGTATGCATATATATTTTATACATATTTTTATGTATCTTAAATCACCCATACAATCTTTTCACTTCCTATCCTGGAATTCATCCTGGTATTCACCCCCTCAAATGGGTTATTTCACCCTCATTGCTATCAGTTCCCCATTTCACCCCCTTCCCTTTCCCTACCCTCCTGGAATCATTACTTCCATTACTGTTTCTAAAGGGGTTTGTCTATCCTGAATTCCATATATTGAAAGCTTTAGTCTGTACTGGTGTACTGGTGTATGTACACCAAGATAGCAGTATTTTCGAGGTAGGACTAACATCATAATAGTGTGGGGAGGACAGATTAAAGAACTAGAGGAGTGTTGTGTGTTTAGCTGGTGCTAAACTGGCCCCTGAATGCATCTTCTCTTCCGTGCAGCCCCTCTGCACGGGAATGTAAAATTATCCCTGGATGGGCTCTGGGTCTCTACTACCCCCACCCCCTCTCTTTCACCTCTATGAGATTGTTTATGTTTGAACTTTTGATGCCTGTTTCCATTGACACCTCATGATCACACAGGTTGTTGTGTTTCTTTAAAGTGGGCATGTTGATTTCCTGCTAGATGGTCACTTGTTTGGCTTCAGGATGCTATATTCTAAGACTCAAGATGCTATATCTTTTGACAGCCAGGCACCATCTGCTTTCTTCATCACTTTTGCTTATGCACCCAATTTGTCTGCAGTGATCATTTTGGGGAGGTGGGAATCTCTCTGTGGCACATTATTAGAGCAAAATGTTCTTATGTTGAGGGAATAATTAAGTAGAGCCCCATAGTCCATCCACTACCTCAATATATTGCCATATATAAATATATGTACATAGGCCAATACCTCTATTGTTATGTATTAATATATTTATGTATGTACATATCTATGTTTATACCTCTATAAATAGTTTTTCTTCCTGGTTCTTGCCTCTATTTCCTTTTACCTTCCTCCTGCCCCACTATCATGCTCACTCCTCATTTCCCACTCTGTAATTCCTCTTGGCTAGATTACAGCTGCTCCAACACTACCAGGAACTCTACACCCCATCAATTTTAAATCCATAGTTGATCCCCTGTCCATGATGTTATTTGCTCACTACTTCCTTCCCTGGCCTCCTCCTTCCCCAAATCCCCCTGGAACCCTCAGTCCTGTTGCTTTTTTCTTGAATTTGCTTCTCATGCCTATCTTATATAGATAGACAAAACAAACACAATGAAGACGAAACTCAAACACAACAAGCAAAGAAAAGCCCTATACATACTAATTGCAGGTCTGTCCACTATTCTTTATGACTGTCTCCCCACCAGTCCAGGCACTGCCCCTCTGAGACTGGAGTCTAATCTGGGGATTCATCAGGGATTTCATGACTTTACTCCCATGGCTGGTCCGTTATGGTCTGTTAATCAATCATTTCATTGGGAGCTCATACAGATGTTGTGACTATGCATAATTCAATTAAATAAAGTGTCATTTTACCAGTGCTGCTGACATCAGTTTCAAAACATTTTCTTTCTTTGTGAACTCCTTGATATCAGCTCCTCTTTCCCCCTCCCTCCTCTACCCTACCACCCAGGAACCCTGGGTGTTATGTTATATATTATTATTGTTGTTTTCCATGTCCTACATCATCTAATATATCTGTTCACCTACAATTCTGTTATTAGTTCCCTTCAAGTGGGATTATACAGTCATCATTGCTATCAGCTCCCCCTTCCTGCCCCCCACCTTCCCATACCCTCAGGGAATTAATACTCCCGCTACTGTTTCTGGAGGGTTATCTACCTTGGCTTTCATGCATCAAACCATCTTAATTGTACAAATGAACATACCCATGTCTAACAAGATTAATGAGGTAAAACATTAGCCAAAATAGTGAGGGGAGGAAATATTAAAGAACTAGAGGATAGTTATGTGTTTCATCAGTGATATACCACACCCAGGACTTAACATTACTTCTGTGGGACCCTTCTGTGAGGGACTCTCCTATTCTCATACAGGTGGGTTTTGGATCTCCACTTTGTCACACTTCTTCACGGGAATTGGATTGCTTGTTTTTGAACTTCTGGTATCTGTTCCCATCAATACCCTATGATCACACAGGCTGGTGTGCTTCTTCCACGTGGGCTTTGTTGCTTCCCTGCTGGATGGCCACTTGTTTAACTTCAAGCCTTTAAGACCCTATATTTTAATAGCTGGGCACCATCAGCTTTCTTCACCACATTTGTTTATGCACCCATTTTGTCTTCAGCTATCATGTCAGGATGGTGAGTATCATACAGTGCCAAATTATTGGGACAAACCTACCTTACACTGAGGTAAGATTTGAAGTAGAGGCCCAAAGTCCATCTGCCTCCTTGTATATATATATACCTATGTTTAAATATTTCTATATTTACACATATACATATCTATAGGAGGAAATTATGTAAGAATGAAGGGCTCTGAAAACCTTGTTCTCCTGGAAGTTATTTGAATTGGGACTTTATCATTCCAAATTTCTATTTGTCGTACTTGAATTCAGTTGTATGTTTTTAGGCATAACTAAACTCCACGAATGCTCAAAAAACTAATATCCCATTTGGCAGGTCTTTTTTTGCTTAGAAGCCAATTTTGGTTTAAATAGCAGAGGTTTTTCTTCCCTCCATAGTCATATAAAATTTATTCTTTTACTTGTCAATTGACTTCGTGTTAAAGCAATTGGATATTCATGTAGGTCTTCCCCAAATTAGATGGGAAGATTTATGGTAGCATTCATCATGCCGTAGGTATCTTAAAGTGCTTAATACGAGCTGGGAAGAAAGAGCACCCCAATCAGTTTCATGTGCCCCATGCTAAATCATGTTCTTAGATTACAACTGGAAAAAAAAATCTGAATTCCAAGGATAGCTTTAAAAGCATCAGGCTAAGTTTGAGCTTTCATGATGCACTCAGAAGTGTTTGTGATGAATTAAGCTGGTTTTGAGGCCAGTATTTCATAAAGTATGTCCGGATGCTTGGCATATGATTATAATAGGGACAGAGAATGCATAGCTGTTCACTGTATGAGCATTTACCTTGTCCAAGCAGGCAGGCAGAATATGATGTCATCTGGTTGCTTTCAGAGTAAACTATTTTGGGCTATGTAATAAATATGTCTGGGGCAGTGTTAAATGTGTTATTTGGCATAGTAGAGAGTAGAGTGGAGATGGCACCAGATAGCCTACCAGGACATCTTGCATCTAATCCTTGTTCTACCACTAGCTCGCTGGCTGAGCTTAGTGAATCCTTTCCCTTCTTTTGTCTGTGGTACTCCCATCTATACTAATGAGGCGGGAGAAACAAGAGATTTTTAAGGTCATTTCAACTCTAGAGGTTAAAAATCTTTGTCAATTTTGAATCATCTGTTTTTGGTTTTACCATACGGACCTTATTTCACTGTCATTTGTAAGACACTGAGAGCTGCATATTATAAATGCACTGTGATGGATGTTTAAATTTCACACTACTATGCCTATTCATCAAATATAGGTTGCACTATTATAGTAAATAAAATAGAGCACTTGTTAATTATAATACTACAATAAAGCATGCTGATGGGCTAATGGAAAGAAGGGATGTGCGTATGAGCATTTTAATATAGGGTAGAATGGGATAGTTGTGATGAGTTAGTAGGCCACCGTATAACTTACTGAGCTACAGGGCTCCTGTGAGCCAGGTAACGGATATAATTGCAATAGCACTTTTGACAGTTGGAAAGATGTGTATCCTCTTAACTATGGACATATGAATCTCTTTGGAAGTAGAGGCCTTTTTTTAGGCGAAGATGTCTTCATTAATGCCCTTCATTCAATACTGCCTTCTTCACCAGATATTACAGGAAAGAGAGAATCTGTCCTGCACAATTAAAATGAGAGGAAGATCAGATCAAAGATCCATATCAATGGATGGGAGTAACCCAGAAAGCACTGAAGGTGACGAGGAGACCACAGGGAGACATGTCTCATTGGCACATTGCAAGTGAAATACTGTTGCTGTTGAATATTATCCCTTTTCAAAACCTTAGAAATGTTGAGTAAATACCTGAGAAATGCAGAATACCAGTTGTGCTAGGTTTTCTTGTGGAAACTCATGAAAGGCTATGCTTTTACTTTAAGGTTTGTATGGTGCATAAAGAGCTATATGAACAAATAGCACAGACTTGTCTATTTAGAGACTGTGGAAGGCCAGTTAAAATGTGTTAGATAAACTTCCTAAATATGGCTCATCCACAAAAAGAAAGAATCAGGCAAGTTGAATGCCTGACTCACTAATCTTGACCTCAAGATGTACTGAACCTGAGTTGTTTTTTGGTGTTTTGTTTTAATAATTTATTTTATGTTTTTTATGTTATCTTGAAAACAATACACAGGAGAATATATTTTAGAAGGGGCTCTGGTGGCGTAGAGGACTGCAAACTGCAAACTCAGCAGTTCAAAACCACCAGCCACTTTCTTAGAGAAAAATGAGACTTTCTTTTCCTGTAATGAGTTACAGTCTCATAAGGTCACTGTAATCTGGAATCACCTCAAATACAGAGAAGGGTATTTGTTTGTTTGCTTGTTTTTAAGAGCATATACCAATACAACAACTTACACATGACATTGATTATTGCATTAGGCCAGGTTGACTAGAAAAACAAATCCAGTGACACTCACATATTTGTATATCAAGAAATAATTACATATCAAGAAAACACCCCAGCCAAGTCCAATTCAAGTCTGAAACTCGTCCATAAATCCTTCTTCAGACTTACACAGCCAAATGCAATGATGCAAAATGCAGGGAAATCACAGATTGGTGGGTGCAGAGTTGTGTGGATCCAATGGTGGTGGTCACATCACAGGGCTCTGGCAACAATCAAGGTAAGCCAGCAGGAAGGTGAAGACAGAGAAAGAGAAGGGGAGGTTCCCAGAGCCTTCCTTATAAGAAGGACATGCCCATAAGAAGGCATCAGCAGGCTGTGACTTGACTGACAGATAGAATACCACCCTTACATTTTTATATGTCGTCAAGTTGACATGAAATTATGTAACTACCACAATTATATTCTTCAAGTTGAGCAAACATTCTGATCCACTTTTCCACAAATTTCCTCCCCTATTAACATAAACTCATTGCTCACTAACTTCCCTACCTAACCCTTCAAATTGCTATTGTCAATTTCATCCCAAATATATAGTTCATTTTAAAAAGCACAGTGCACAAGACAGACATATATTTTTTAATCATTTTATTGGGGCTCATACAGCTCTTATCACAATCCACACATACATCAATTGTGTAAAGCACACTTATATATTCGTTGCCCTCATCTTTGTCAAAACTCCGTTTGGGCTCCTGGTATCAGCTCCTCATTTTCCTTCGCCCCCACCCTCCCTGCTCCCTCTTCCCTCATGAACCCTTGATAAATTATAAATTATTATTTTATCTTATCTTACACTGCCCAGCATCTCCCTTCACCCACTTTTCTGTTGCCCATCCCCCAGGGAGGAGGTTATATGTGGATCCTTGTGATTGGTTCCCCCTTTTTACCCCGCCTTCCCTCCCGGTATCGCCACTCTCACCACTGGTCCTGAGGGATTCGTCTGTCCTGGATTCCCTGTGTTTCAAGTTCCCATCTGCACCACTGTGTATCATCTGGTCTAACCAGGTTTGCAAGGTATAATTGGGATCATGATAGTGGTGGTGGTGGGGGGCGTGGAGGAGGAAGCGTTTAAGAACTAGAGGAAGGTTGTGAGTTTCATTATTGCTACACTGAACCCTGAGTGACTCATTCATCTCCTCCCCACTACCCCTCTGCAAGGGATGTCCAGTTGTCTACAGATGGGCATTGGGTCCCCATCACACGCTCTCATCATTCACGATGATATGATCCCCCCCCCACCCCACCCCCCCGCTTTTGGTGCTCGATACCTGGGCTCCTCGACCCTTCATGATCATATGTGGGCTTTGTTGCTTCTGGGTTAGATGGCTGCTTGTTTACTTTCAAGCCTTTAAGACCCCAGGCGTTATATCTCTCAATAGCCGGGCATCATCAGCCTTCTTCACCACACTTACTTATGCACACATTCATATTCAGCGTTTATGTGGGGAAGGTGATCACACAATGATGGTTTTTGTTCTTTGGTGTCTGCTACCTGATCCCTTCAGCACCTTGTGATCACACAGGCTTGTGTGCTTCTTCTCTGTGGGCTTTGTTGCTTCTGATCTAGATGGCCGCTTGTCTTCCTTCAAGCCTTTAAGATCCCAGACACTATATCTTTTGATAGCTGGGCACCATCAGCTTTCCTCACCATGTTTGCTTATGCACACATTTGTCTTCAGCAATCATGTCGGGAAGATGGGTATCATGGAATGAGCATTTAACTGAGAAAAGTGCTCTTGTATGAAGGGAATGCACGTGAGGCGGCCCAATGTCCACCTGCTACCCTACTACTAAACCTATAAACATATGCACATAGGTCTATTTCTCCCATAATCATAAATACATTTACATATGTACACGTCTGTATTTAGGCCTTTATGTATGCCCTTTGCCTCCTATTCCTTTCCTCTATCCTTATGCTTTCCTCCTGTCCCACTACCATGTTCATCATTCTGGTTTCAGTAATTCCTCTCAGTTACATTGCCCTTGGTCACTCCCTACCAGTCCTCCCATTCCCTCTCTGCCACTGGTTTTGAAGCACTCATTGTTCCCTTGTCCCTGGGTTGGCCAACACCTCCTCCCTTACCGCACCTCCCACACTCTCCTGTCCCTCCGGGACCATTGGTCCCGTTATTTTTTTCCCCTCACATTGTTTATCCAGCCTATCTTATCTAGATGGACCTGTAGAGATAATAATATGTGCATAAAATTGTGGAAGGTTTCAACAGCACCAAACAAAGTGGCGCATAAGAACATGGTGACGACGGCAGCAACACCGACAAGCTAACAAACAAAAAAAGCCACTGACATACAAAATTTAAAAGAAGAGAAAAGAAGAAAAAGAAAAAAAGAAGAAACCAAAAAAAACAAAAAATAAATAAAAAGAAAAAAAAACCTTTTAATAGTTCAAGGTCTGTTTGTTGACCTTTAGGAGTGTTTTTGGGATGAGTCTGATGGGGTGTCACGTCCTGGCCCCAAAGTCCATCCTTGATACTCCCTTGGGACCTCCTTGCTCTGCTTTCCCTGCCGCTCAATTGCACACCCCATATTTTGCCTCAGTGTGGTGGGGTCAGCTCAGTCACACATCCCACACTGTGTTTCTGGTGCTGTCCCGTGTAGGGCCATGGGTCTGTGTAGGATGTCGCATCTCACAATGGGTCCTCTCTGTGCATTGGGTGCTCCAAGCCAGGCTATCATCCTCTGAACTTGGTGGGCCCAGGTGTGCTCCACTCCCTTCCTCCTCCTTCCTTTGCTTCAGCTTCCTTCTGGGTATGGTAGGTCTCCTACTCGTGGATTGGAAGGTTTACCATAATTAACATAGTAAAGATGGCAATCTTACCTAAAGAACTTTACAAGTTCAATGCTATACCAATTCAAACACCATCGACCTTCTTCAAAGAAATGGAAACACTGATCACCAATTTCATATGGAGAGGGAAGAAACCCAAAATTAGCAGAGAACTCCTCAAGAAGAAGGACAAAGTTGTAGGACTTGCCTTACCCAATTTTAGTGCCTATTACACAGCTACAGTGGTCAAAACAGCATGGTACTGGCACAACGACAGACACTCAGACCAGTGGAAAAGAATAGAAAGCCCAGGAATAAAACTATCAGCATATAGACAACTGATCTTTGACAAGGGTCCCAAAACCATCAAGTGGGAAGCAGATGTCCTTTTTAACAAGTGGTGCTGGAAACAATGGATATCCACATGTAGAAAAATGAAACAAGATATTTACTTCACCCCATGAACAAGAATAAACTCAAGGTAGATCACAGACCTAGAAGTTAAACCCCAAACCATTAGGACTATCAAGGAGGGAATCAGGACTAACCTCAGAGCACTGCCCCAGGGAACTCATAGGCTCACTGCAATAGGGAGAGTACACACACAGGTGAACTGCAAATCAATAAATGGGATTTAATAAGAATAAAGCACCTGTGCACCTCGAAACACTTCACCAAGAGAGTGACCAGACAACCCACAGACTTGGAGAGGATTTTTAGTAATTACACATTGGACAAAGGGCTCATTATTAAAATCTACAACACCCTCAGGACCTGCAAAAAGAGGAAAACAGTTAACCCCCTAAGGAAGTGGGCAAAAGAACTGAAAAGAACTTTCACTAGTGAGGAGATCCATATGGCCAACTAGCATATGAGAAAGTGTTCCTGGTCATTAGTCATAAGAGAAATGCAAATTAAAACAGCCATGAGATACCACCTAACACCTTTGAGGCCAAATCAGTAAATCAGAGAGCAACAGTGTTGGAGGGGCTGTGGTGAAATAGGAACCCTCCTCCACTTCTGGTGGTTGTGTAGATTTGTATAGTCACTGTGGAAAGCAATCTGGATATACTTAAAGAAAATGGAAATTGATCTACCTTATGACCCAGTCATCCCTCTACTGGGCATATACCCAATGGAGGTAACAAATAAAACAAGACCAGTCATCTGAGCTCCAATGTTTATTGCGGCACAACTCACAATCCCAAAGACTTGGAAACAGCCTAAGTTTCCATTGACAGACAAATGGATTAGTAAACTCTGGCACATATACACAATGGAGTACTATACAGCAATGAAAAGCACAGGCGGTCACATGAAATACATCATTTCATGGGAAGAGCTGGAAGGAATCATGTTAAGTGAGGTAAGCCAAACTCAAAAGGACAGGTATAACATGAGTCCCCTGAGGTAAGTACAATCAGCATGGCAGGAATAGAAGAATAGACACCTATCTTGCTATAAACGGGTGGAAACATAGATAGTCAGGGGGAGGGCAGACCACACCCAGGGAGGTACATGAGAGTACAACATAAAGAAGGTGAAGGGGGTCAGGTGGAGGGAGAATCAGGGTGGGGAGAAACTGAGTTGATGGCATGGAGGGAACAGGGCACTAACCCACCCAGGGGGAGAGTATTGGTTGTGTCCCCACAGAACTGGAACGTGCATACAGACCCTACCATGACACGCCAAACCAGGAGGGCAACGTAACACAGGGAGGAATCCACAAAAATACTGGACCATACGCCCGGCCCTCACCAGAATCCGATATTCTTTATTAGCTAAGCTAAGTTACTATTTATTGGAAAGAAGACTTCACGGGACATTTTCAGTTTAAGGATTGAAGATGATAAAATGCAATCATTTTGAGGGATTCAACCCATCTCAGAGGCTCTAGAAATTCTGGATTCCATAAGAATTTGAAGTTCTATTTTTCATTTTTACCCCTCTTGATGAAGACTCTTCTATAGACCCCTTGATCAAAACCAAACCTGTGTTTTTCATAGTTTTTCATAGTTGTGGCCTATGAATCAGTTTAGACAGTTCTGGAACAGTGCCACTCTTGCCTGAAAGCCTGAATTTGGGAACAACTTTTAAGGAAGATCTATTTTAAAATGGGGATGTCTGGAGGCAGATAAGAGATCGTTAGAATTAGGAGGCTTTCATGATAGTTGAAGAAACAGAAAGAAAAAAATTCTTGGAATCATGTAATAGTAGTCATTTTGTTTGTGAAAGATGGAAAGGTTAGAAGAAATGAAAGTCATATGAAATGAACAAATATTTCCATGTGTCTAGGTCTGGCCAGAGACATAATAGAACATCTCTTTTTTCTTTTCTATTTCTGCTGTCCCCTGGGACTGATAGCTCTTGGACTCCTGATGTTATGAATCACAGTGTTCTGACACATGCAGCTAATAGAGCATGCATTAGCTTTAAAATTAGGAGCTCTGTTCTCAGTGCCTATGATTTCATTCTTTATTCCAAGAACATTAGGCTCCCCTAATATAAGAAATGTGAAAATGTCATACAAGTTCCACTGACACTCTTGTGAAGAATTCAAAGCCTTTTCCTTGTCTTTGCCAATGTTTCTCTCTGCCCAGGATCTCAAAATGATTCCCGATTAACTTGATTTCGGATTGACTGATCTGTAACTAAGAAGTTCTCATTCTGGGGTTTCTGTACCTTCTGTATTAAATGAAATTTTTTAATATGTGTACATATGAAGACTACCTTTTTCTAGGCAGAAATACATCATATTGTCTAAAGAGGTTGTGAAGCACCTCGACTGGGTAAAGAAGGGCACTTCCTAGAAACCTGGATTCAGGGAATATCTCTTGCTTGCACTCGTGTGGAACTTTTGTCTGATGTTAACATTAATTATATTTATAGCAGGAGTATTGCATATATATGAATAAAATATAGTGCCCTTCAATCCATGTAACAACCGATTTAGTGGTAGTTAAAATCACCTTAAGTATGATGGTAACACTAAGACCAGTATTAATAAAAACAATAACATACTGCCATGGAGTTGATGCCGACTCATAGTTACCTACAGGACAGGATAGAATTGCCCTTTGAGTTCCTGAGACTATAATTGTTTGTGGGAGTAGAATGCCCTGTCTTTCTCACAGGAGGAGGTTGGTGGCATTGAGCTGCCAACATTGCAGGTCACAGTCCAACGCTTAACTACTATGATACCACCAGGGCTTCAAAACTTTTGTGGAAAAAAAATCCCATTGTCTTTAATTCCACTTCTGTGAATTTGTAAAGCTCCCTTGGGTTGCTTACCACACAAATGTAGTGTTTCATTTAAGCCTCAAAATATTGTTTTCTTGTTAACTGCTGTCCAGTTGGTTCCAACCCATAATGCCTCTATGTACAAGTAACAACACTCCCCGGACCCACACAACCTCACATTGTTGTGATGCTTGAGTTCAGTTTTGCAGCCAATGTGTTACTCCATCTCCTGGAGGGTTTCCTATTTGTCGCTGTCCTTCAACTTGACCCAACATGATGTCCTTTCCCAGGAACTGGTCTCTCTTGATACCATGTCAAAAGTACGTGAGTCGATGTCTTGCCATTCTTGCATCTAAGTGACATTATGACTGCACTTTATCCAAGCTGAATTTTTTTTTTCTGGTAGTCAATGGTACTTTAAATATTATTCACCAGCACCATAATTCAAATGCATAGATTTCTTTCAGTCTTCTTTATTCAATATCCAACTTTCACGTGGATATGAGGCTATTGAAAATAGCATGGCGTGGATTAGGCACACTTTAGTCCCGAAGGTGACATCCTTGTTCTTCAATGCTTTAAAGAGATCTTGTGCAGCACATTTGCCCAATTCAAAGTCATTTGATTTATTGACTCGTGTTTCCATGAGTATTCATTGCATATCCAAGTAAGATGAAATCTTTGACAAATGCAGTCTTCTCTTTGTTTATCATAATGTTATCTGTTGGTACAGTTGTTATGACTTTGGTTTTCTTTAAATTGATGTGCAATTCAAAGTGAAGCTTGCAGTCCTTGATCTTCATTGGCAAATAAGCTTTCAGCAAGCAAAGTTGCGTTCTCTATATTACTCAGGTCGTTAGTTGATAAGCCTTCCTCCAATCCTGAAGTCATGTTCTTCTTCATACAGTTCAGTTTGTCAGATTATTTGCTCAGCATATGGATCAAATAAGGATGGTGAAATTATGTAACCTTGACACTCTTCTCCTGATTTTACAACCTGAAGGATTCCCTTGTTCTCCTCCAATTACTGCTTCTTGGTCCATGTACAAATTCCACACAGGCACAATGAAGTGTCTGGAATTCTCATTCTTCTCAACACCATCCATAGTTTGTTATATTACCATATGATTCAGGAAAAAAACCCAGAAGAGGTTGAATGAGTGAACCCAGATCACAGCTAGTCCCACAGTTAGAGTTAGCAATTTTGTGGTGGGGAGAGAGGCAGGGGGGTAAAGAAGGGTGAGAACAGAAAGCTGTCTCACATAGAAAAACGGGATGAGAAGTCAGTTATATTTTGTATTTATGGATAACAGAAATACTATTAAAAGGGACTACATTTTAGAGCGATGAATGCCAAGACATTTTAAATACACAAGACTTCCGTTTCAACCAAGGTAGACAAGATTCCTGATTTGGGTCTAATGGTTTGCTGAGCAGTTTCAGGGATTCCTTTTCTTTTTTTTTTTATAATCATTTTATTAGGGGCTCATA
>NW_022111310.1:19306589-19337215 GCF_000313985.2 Echinops telfairi
AGACAGACCTGTGCAGATAATAACAGGCACAAAAACAGGACAGAGCAAAACCAAGGAACAATATACAATAAAATAAGAACAACAAAACAATGACAAAACAAAACAAAACACAACAAGAAAGAGAAAAGCTTGTAGTTAGTTCAAGGATTGCTTGTTGGCCTTTTGGAGTGTTTTCCATTCCAGTCTGTTGGGGAACTACGCCCTGACCCCAAAGTCCACCTTTAGCATTCCCTGGGGAACTCGCTGCTCCATTCCCTTGCTGTTATGTTGTACCCCCTTAGTGTTTTGATTCCGTGTGGCGGGATCAGATTGGGTGCAATTCCCACACTGTGTCTCTGGTGTTGTCCCCTGTAGGTCTGTGGGCCAGTGAGGGGCGTCATGTCTCAAAGTGGGGCCAGCCATGTGGTCCTCTCTTGGACTGGCTGCTCTATTTGGGAGCATCGTCCTCATGGCCTGGTGGGCCAGGATGTGCTCCACTCTCCCCTCCTCCCACTTCATATACTTCCATGTGCTCCAATCAGATATGTCCCTCTCCTGGAGCTGCAGATTCAATGCCGTCTTTTGAAATAGATTCTTCTGGGAGGAGGGGCAGGTGTCCAAGTAGTAGTTGGGATTGGAGCCAGCCCCCCAGACCTCTCCACTGGTTCCCTACTCCAGGCCAGAATGTTGCATTCACACCTTGGAGCACTGGGTTGAAGTCTGGTCCCTCTTTCCCTGTGAAGATATAAACAATATTCTCCCGTTGGGTGGGTTAGTGCCCTGTGCACCCCGCCACCCACTTCTTTATTATTTTTTCCTTTCCCCACCTCCTTTTTAGTTGTCTACCATGTGTATCCTTGTATTTGATGTGGTCCCTGCCATATTACCTGGTCCTCACCCCAGGAATGTTAGTATATAGTAGCTTTTTGCCTATGCCCCTTTTGCAGTTTTTTTTTAAAAGCTTACCTCAGCGGACTCATGTTGTACTTGTTCTTTTGTGCTTGACTACCTTTGCTTAGCATGGTTTCCTTCAGTTCTTCCCCTGCAGTGATGTGCTTCATACGTTCATCACTGCTTTTTAGTGATGCATAGCACTCCATTGTATATATATAACACAGCTTTTTAATCCACTCGTCAGTTGATGGAAATTTGGGTTGTTTCCAACTCCTTGCAATTGTGAATTGTGCCGTAATGAACATTGGAGCACAGATGTCTGGTCTTGGTTTGTTTTCTGCCTCTTCTGGGTATATGCCCCATAGGGGGATTGCTGGGTTGTATGGTAACTCGATTTCCATCTGTTTTAGATATCACCAGATTGATTTCCATAGTGGCCGTACATACTTACAAGTCCACCAGCAGTGGATGAGAGTTCCTGTCTCCCCACAGCCCCTCCAACACTTGTTGCTTTCTAATTTTTTGAATTGGGCTACCTTTAAGGGTGTTAGGTGGTACCTCATTGTTGTTTTAATTTGCATTTCTCTTATGTCTAAAGATCGGGAACATTTTCTCCTATGTTTGTTGGCCATTCGGATTTCTGTCTCTGTGAAACTTCTGTTCCGGTCCTTTGCCCATCTTTCAAGTGGGCAACTGGCTTTTTTCCTTTTTGGAAGCTAGCAGAGTATTGTAGATTTTAGTAATAAGGCCTTTGTTTGATGTGTCATTGCTAAAGATGTTTTCCAAGTGGAATTAACCTACCACTTTGTCCTCCTGTTTCTTCCCTCTCTGGGGAGTGCCCAGAAGGCTAGTGGGCTGCCTGCTTTACTGTTGTGGAAGTTAGGCAGAGGTTCCTGCAGCAGCTTGGAACATTGAGGAGTGTTGGCTGAGCTGCCTTAAGCCCCCAGGCACACAGGCAGGAATTCACTGATAAGAAGTTGTGTAGAGTATCCCCTGGTGGAGGTCGGCAGGGCTTTCTCCAGCCTCAGGTTGGCTGCACAGAGTGGAGTTCACCTAGTTGGGTTTGGCCCAGGCACAAATGCCCTAGGCTAAGAGGAGTGGTCTGGAGGTCAGCAGTGGAGTCTGAGAGAACAGGAAGAGACAAAGAGGAGGAAAAAAATTAAAAAGTAAACCTGCTGAGACTTTGCAGAGATATAGAGAATAGAGGGAAACAAAAGCAATGATGTAGCTGAGTCCTGATCCCCACCTGTGGACCTACAAGGGTTAAGCCCCCCAGGCAGTGGTGGAGGCAAGCTGCTGCTGTGTTGAGAAAAAGTCCCTGTGCAGCCCTCCAAGACTGTGGGGGGGTAGAGAAAAGAGATGGAAGCAAAAGTAACAATGTAGCTGAACACTGATCCCTGAAGGTGGAGCTGCAAGGGTCCAGTCCCTGTCCCAAGGCAGGCTGTGGCAAACTGTATGTGCTCCAAATGTCCAGGCTCCGGCAGAGACAGTGGTGGGGCCAAGGTCAAGCCCCAGCCGGCCTCCACTGTGGTAAGCCAAAACCCCCAGCCCCTCAAAACCCTGTGGGTCTGTGCCTACTTATCTTTATGACGCTCTTCCTGTGTTCCAGCAACGCTGAATTTCCCTCTAAACAACTCTCCTGGGCAGAATTCTGGGGAGTCCCCCTGGTATGTGTCACTCCGTCGCCATCTTCCCGGAAGTCCAGGTGTTCCTTTTCAAACATTGAGTCATCAAAGTAGACTGTTCACTCAGAACTTCCCAGTAGAGAATGGAATGAACCCATATAATGGTTCTCCAAACTCCAATTTAATAGTTTGTCTTAAAATTATACCCTGATTCTATCTCAGCCCCTGCCCAAAATTAATGGTCATCACAATTCCTGTAGCTGATCTCAGATAATAGGTGATGCTGGTAACTCTTTCCAGGCCACCTGGAATGCCCAGATGCAAGGTGGTTTAACTGATGACATTTTCAGAGTTATGAAGATGATTCCCATGTCTTTATGAATGCCTAGATGGGATAATGACATTTTCTTAACTTGGTGGCTCAGAAGATCAAGCTAAGACAATGTGTGTAAATTGTGGAGCTTGGTGTTTAGCGCATAGTAAGTTTTCAGTAGATCTTTTCCACTACCCACTTTGTCAAGTTAATTCTAACTCTTAGTGACCCTATATGATAGCATAGAGCTCCCCCTCAGGGTTTTCAAGGCTATAAATCTTATCAGAAACATCTTTCTCCCACAGAACAGATCATGGATTTGAACCACTGACCTTTAGGTTATCATTCAAGTGCTTTACTCACTGCCCAGCAGGGCTGTTTTCATTAGATGTTAGCTGAATTTAGCTCTTCTCTAGTAGACATAGAGATGTGCTGTCCCAGGGCCCCCTGTTAAGGAAGGTCCTGCTACTCAGGTGTGGAGAATGCTCTTAGCAGGCATCCTCTACCTGTCAGCAATTTCAGACAAAGTCAGTCTTAGCTGCAGAGAACCGCCTCTCACTGAGCTCACATCCTTTCTTGGACCATCTGCATCCAGGTACTGAGCCTGGTAAAGCTGAGCCTGTTTTGGCTTCTGAGTAAACCCAGTGAGGCTTGGTCAGGCCTGCATATCAGCTTGAGTCTCCCTCTTTTAATTGTGCACTCTTGTTGTCCCTTTCCTAGGCATTTATCCCTAATAATCGTCTATACTCTAACCTCCAGCTTAGTGTTTGCTCTCAAAGAACTCAACCGTCGATGCATGCCCCTGTAGACTGCCGTGTAAATAGAAAACACTCTTGGAGAGGAGATGAAGAGTCTGGGATTCTTGTTCCAGGTTTCCATCATTTATAGGCGAAATCGAGGAGTTCTGTAACAGTGAGTGTCTTCATTTATAGCATGGGGGGAGGGGAGCAGAGAATCTCTCAGCGAGCTCCAAAAGCTGACATTTTGTGTGCTTTCATTCCTGCCACCCAAACCCTTAGCATGCCCTTTGGGAAGCCTCTTCTTCTCTTTCTTGTGTTCCCAAAGCATGCTGTGTTCAGCATAAAGCTGTCATTGATATTTTCAGCATCTTTCTCCTCTATAAGAGGGTGAAAATATTTGGATCAAAGGCTCTCTGAAGCCTTGGAGGTGTTCAATAAATATGTGTTTAATAAATAAATCCATATAGACATTCTGGGATTACTCTCACTTAAGAAGTACACAATGAATGGTGTGCTATAACCCTCCATCCAATCGTTTTCCTCTTTTAGTAAACAATATCTCACTTAGAGGATATTGATTTGTTTCCAAATGAATTGCTGCAGGACATAAACACAGCTAAGTAACTGGCCCAGTAAATGAACACTTGACACTCTATTTTCATCATCTGTCATGGTCAGGTGAGGCAGTCAGACCAAACATCATTCTTTTCCATCCACGCTTGTCTTTTGGCTTAATGAAAGTGCAATTGCTCTGTGTGTGTGTGTGTGTGTGTGTGTGTGTGTGTGTGTTTAATTGCACTTTCTTGGTAAGTGAACAAGGAGAGTTGGCAAAAATACAAATAATGCTAATGAACAGACAGGGGACAGGGGAAAAGAATGAAAGAAAAATTGGAAAGAGAAAGGAAATTACATTTATTGAATACCTAATATATGCTGAGTACCATGCATGTATTTCATTACCATGATACTTTACAGATGAGGAAGACCAGGCTCAGATTGGTTACTGATTTGCAATGAAACTTCAAGAGGTGGAAACAAAGTCAGAAATTGAAACTCAGCCATTCTTTTTCTGCCTCAGTGTAGATCTGCCTCGGAAAATAAATGGAGATGCAGAACTTGGAGATATATATCCAATCATTCAAGCAGCTATCTGGAGTGTTTGAGAGGAGATACACACACACACACACACACACACACACACACAGAATATGGAGGAGAGGAGTATAGCCTTCAATATATCTGTACTCGAGTATACTATAAACACCATACTACAAATAAACTATAATCAAATACCAATGGATACTTCTTGAATTGAAATATCAATCTAAACAGAAAGACGTGTATAATTATAAAGCGTATTTCCTGTCCCCATGAACTTCCAGTAAATAGTTGAGGACAAAAGTGCATAAAAAACTAAACAAGCTACTCAAGTCAATGAGGAAGAAGGTGACACCCCTGGACACGTAGCTCTGAGCCACAAGTGCATTGACTTGAATACAAGGACTGGAAGGATGCTATTAGCCAACTTCCAATTAATTTTCTAATTAATTTTAATTGTGTCGTTGTCATTGAAAATATACATGGCTGAGCATGCACCAACCCAACCATTTCCACATGTACAATTCAATGCCATCAGTTCCGTTCTCCAAGTTGTATAATTATTCTCAGCCTTCTTTTCTGAATTGTTCTTCCTCTATTAACATAAACTCACTGTCACAGAAAGTTTCCATCTAATTATTAGGTTCCCATCTAAACTGTAGGATCCCTGGTGATGCAGTGGTTATGCGTTGGCCTGCAATCCACATGGTTCGCAGTTCAAAAACACCAGCTGATCAGCATAAGAAAGATTACGCTGATCTTTAAAAAGCTACATGGGGTCACTATGAGTCAGCATTAACTCTATGGCAGTGAGTTTGGTTTCTCAGCTCAAATTGTTTTGAGTTGTTCTGTCAGTTTGATCCCATATTGATACAGCTCTCAAAGAGCACAATGCTCAGGGCAGACATTCTTTACTCATTATGAGAAATAATTGTTTGATTTCAAAAACACTTCAGGATTCCTGATTAATTTGGTGATGAATGCAAATAATGTGCTGTATTCTTATTTTTTAATTCATCATTCATATTTATTAATACTAATACCAAATATTGTATTTATGTTAATACAATTTAGAACACAATGATAAAATGCCATATAATTGTAATTTGTCAGTACAATTTAGAATATTGTATTCTTTTTTTAAAAATCATTTTATTTGGGGCTCGTACAACTCTTATCACAATCCATTTATACATCCATTGTGTCAAGCACATTTGTAAATTTGTTTCCTCATCAGTCTCAAAACATTTGCTTTCTATTTGAGCCCTTGGTATCAGCTCCTCATTTTTTCCCTCCCTCGTGTTCCCCCCTCCATCATGAACCCTTGACAATTTATAAATTATTATTATTTTATCATATCTTACACTGCACTTCTCCCTTCACCTACTTTTCTGTTGTCCATCCCCCAGGGAGGAGGGTATATGTAAATCCTTGTATTAGTTCCCCCTTTCTACCCCACCTTCCCTCCACTCTCCCAGTATCGCCACTCTCACCACTGGTCCTGAAGGGATCATCTGTCCTGGATTCTCTGTGTTTCCAGTCCTATCTGTGCCAGTGTACATCCTCTGGTCTAGCTAGATTTGTAAGGTAGAATTGGGATCATGATAGGGGTGGGGAGGCCGCGGTTGGGGGAGAAGCATTTAAAAACTGGAGGAAAGTTGTTTGTTTCATCAATGCTACACTGCACGCTGACTGGCTGGTCTCCTCCCTCCTACCCCTCTGCAAAGGGATGTCCTGTTGCCTACATATGAGCCTTGGGTCCCCAATCTGAACTCCCCCTCATTCACAATGATATGATTTTTTGTTCTTTGATGCCTGATATCTGATCCCTTTGACACCTCATGATCACACAGGCTGGTGTGTTTCTTCCATGTGGGCTTTGTTGCTTCCCAGCTAGATGACCACTTGTTTACCTTCAAGCCTTTAAGACTATATCTTTTGATACCTGAGCACCACCAGCTTTCTTCACCACACTTGCTTTTGCACACAGTTGTCTTCAGGGATCATGTCAGGAAGGTGAGCATCATTGAATGTGAGTTTAATAGAACAAAGTGTTCTTGCATTGAGGGCGTACTTGAGTGGAGGCCCAATGTCCATCTGCTACCTTAATTCTAAACCTATACATATATGCACATAGATATATTTTCCCATCATCATATATAAATATATTTACATGTGTACATGCCTATATTTAGGCCTCTATAAATCCCCTTTGCCTCCTAGTTCTTTCCTCTATTTTCTTTTACTTTCCTCTTGTCCCACTATCATGCTCAGCCTTGGGTTTCAGTAATTCCTCTTGGTTACATTGCCCTTGATCAATCCCTACCAGGCCTCCCACACTGTCCTTGCCACTGGTTTTGAATCACTTGTTGTTCCCGTGTCTCTGGGTTGGTTTACACTACTTCCTTTCCCCCACCTCCCTCTCTCCCATATCCCCCACAGAACCTTCAGTCCTGTTGTTTTCTTCTCCCTTGTTTATCCAGCCTATCTTATCTAGATAGGCCTGCAGAGATAATAATGCGCACATAAAAACAAGAAAGAGCCAAACAAAATGACACAGAAAAACAAAACAACGATAGCAACAACAACAAAAAATGGCAATAAAACAAAAAAAAACAAAAAAGAAAAGCCTGTAAATAGTTCAAGGTCTACTTATTGACCTTTAGGAGTGTTTTCCAGTCAGGTCTGATGGCGTGCCATGCCATGGCCCCAAAGTCAATTTTTGGTACTCCCTGGGGACTTCCTTGCTCTGCTCCCCTTGCTGTTCTGTTGCATGCCTTTAGTGTTTTGCCTTGGTGTGGTAGGGTTGGCTCAGAAACAAATACCACACTGTGTCTCCAGTGTGGTTCCTTGTAGGCCTAAGGGTCAGTGTGGGGTGTCATGTCTCGTAGTGGGGCCAGCCGTATGGCCTTCTCGGTGTATCAGCTGCTCTGAGCGGGCTATTGTCCTCAGGGCTCGGTGCTCCAGGGTGTGCTCCACTCCATTCCTCCCCCTACATTTGCTTCCGCTTCCATCTGAGTATGGTAGGTCGGTTCCTTTCCCACACCAGAAGTTCTAGTGTCATTTTCTGTGGCACACACTTCCAGAGTGGGGGTCAGGCTGGTTCTGTTTGGGTCCACTCCTGTAGTCCAGTCTTTTCACATGGATTCCTCCACGTGTTACGTTGCCCTCCTGGTTTGGCGCACAAGGGTGGGGTCTGTATTCATGTTACAGTTCTGTGGAGACACAACCAATACTCTCCCCCTGGGTGGGTTAGTGCCCTGTTCCCCCCATATCATCATCTCAGTTTCTTTCCACGTCCATTCTCCCTCCTCCTTCCTCCTTTCCCCTTCTTTATGTTGAAATCACATGTACCTCCCAGGGTTTGGTCTCACCTCCCCCCAACTGCCTATGCTTCCACTCATGTATTGTGAGATAAGTGTCTATTCTTCTATTCCTGATGAGCTGATGGTACTTACCTCAGGGAACGCATGTTATACGTATCCTTTTGAGATTGACTTACCTCATTTAACATGATTCCTTCCAACTCTTCCCATGAAATGACGTGTTGCATGTGATCGCTCATGCTTTTCAGTGCCTTAGAACCCATTCTGCACAGAGCTGTCATAGTGAGTTTCTTAAAATAGAGACTGCTTCACTGGCCAATGGTTTCTCAGCCACTTAGGAACAAAAAGCTAGGAATTACACTTTTCTAAAACCAGCCCTATACCCCTACTGGATGCCACATTTTAGGGAATTGTGTGCACATTACTCTGAAAATTTCTCACTCTTTTTCATTGTATTTTCAAATAGAAATTGCTTTATAGATATAAAATTTGCCTATAATTACATCCAGCTGCATACCATGAGTATTTTTAAAAAGATAAAGAAAAATCATAGAAGTAAGTCATAAAAACAAAAACCAAACAACTATTCATTGCAAACAAAACCTCTTAGGAGAAGAAAGCCTTTTAGTGAAGGCTCAAGAAATGCATGGCTGCTTTAAACCTGGAAGCTGGGCTCGTTGAAACACCATGGAAAAGCCATCCCTGCCTGTGAAGATTTTGCAGGAGTGTGTCATATAGACATAGAGGTCTGATTTCCTTTTCAGAGAAGGAATGCAGCATTGTGATGTTTCTGAAATTCTAAACCTGCGCAGAGGTCAGGGAATCATTCGAGTCCGAACACATAGGCGAAGGTATGTTTCAGAATGCTAGAGCTGAAAGGGCCATTTTTAAGGACGTCCACAGGTTACCCGCCTGGCCACCCTGCATCTGCCCTTTCTAAAAACGGTCTCCCTTCGAAAATAAAGTCAGTGATTTTTTTCCTCCCCAATGGGCCCCCAAAGCAGGAACAGATGTGACTCAAGTAACCTCTACTTTATGCATACCTCAGAGGAAAATGACCCGGACTAGCGCTAAGGATCTGGCGCTAGGCCAGGAAGAGGGACACTTGAAGTTTAGGCCTCAAATGACGTGTTCACCTCAGCTCACTCTTTCGTGCCTGAACAGGGAGAACAGGTGGGGAAAATGGGCTGGGTATACTCAATGGAATCACTGGAAACACAATGGGAAATAGCTGCCATTTTCTTCAGCACCGTGTTCTCTTTTCTTCACCTAGGAATATCCATACTACTTTATCTGACCCTCTCCGAATGTAAGAAATGATAAAACAGAGTGTTTGTGGCCTGAGTTCTAGAGTCTGATGTTCCTAGACAAAATTCCGGTTTTTCCACTTATTCACTACAACATTTTGAAATATATATTCAGTCTTTCTGTACCTCGGTTTCCTCCTCTATTATATACACCAAGATGATATCTACCTAACTGACTTTGAGCATTTAGATTACAGGGGTTGTGGACCTTTTGTTTCCTGCCAAGGGCCATTTTAATATTTATTGCACCATTCCAAGGCCATACAAGTTATCAATTTAAAAATTAGTCAGCTGTATTTGGTCAAATACTTAACTAACTACTGCCATTGATGCTGATTCATAGTGACCTTACAGAACAGGTTAGAATGGCCCCCTGAGTTTTAGAGACTGGAATTGTTTATGTAAAAGAAAGCTCCCTCTTTCTCCCATGGATGTCTGGTAGTTTTGAATTGCTGACCTTGGGGATCCTAGCCCAACACTAAACACTACACCTCCAGGGCTCACCTTTAATGTGATATCTGGACCTACTTCTCTTTGATGAGTGGGTAATGGTAACAGGTATGGATGATTTCTTGGGCCTTAGAAGGTCAAATGCTCCCCACCCCTGATATAGAAAAACGCCACCACCGTATCCATTCAATAAATGTTGTTATGATTGTTAAAAAACACTTTCTATTATGTTTATATTCACTTGGGTCAATTTCTTATTTTCTCCACCAGTAAGAAAGCCCCTTGACTGAAGAAAGTGTGTTAGATTTATCTTAATAGCCTATTTCCTTTACTCAGTTTCAGTGGCATGCTAGTAAATCGTGAACAACTGGCTTCCCTGAAAGGAAGCTCTGATTTGTAGTTTTCCAATTTCTCTGGGGCAAATACGCCCACCATGGCCATTTTCAAGCGATCCACATGACCACCAACTAGCTCTCAAAATTCCTAAAAATTTAAAGGTTGTCTCTTTGAAATAATACAAGCCAACACTAGCACACCGTCAAGAGCATGTCTAAAGAAAGATCTAAACGAATACACATATGAATCAACACATGATTATAGTAATGATTCACATCAAGAGTCCCAATATTAAGAGAGACCCAGTGTGTTACCATTTATTGAATGTTGCAATCCTCTTTTCTACCACCTTAAAAGAGGTCTTAGCCCCAGAGGAATAATTACGAATATTTTCTTCCACAACACTGGCCCCTTGTATCGTCCCAAGTAAAAGGGACTCTTGATCCAAGAACTTGGGTAGTGTCACACATTGTATGTTTCTTGTGGAAATTCATAATGCACATGGGTATCTTAAAGACACTGATAAATCTTATTGTAAAGAAACCTATTTATATTTCAACATTCTTCAAACACAGTTGACCACTAAAACTGTTTTGGCTGAGGACCTCGAAGCATGAGGAATTAATATCTCTGTAGAGCATACTTGGAAAGCACTGACAGAGCTGCATTTTTTAATTATAGTATATTGGAAAAAGTAAATATTGTCTGTAATTTGGGGAGTATATATGCTTATATAAATCTTGGAACAAAATATACCTGGCATCTTCACATACACACACACGTGTTAAATGAAAATAATAATAGCTACTATATGCTAGGGGTTGCTGATATGCAATTCTGCAATTTAGATAAAATTACTTCATTTTCCAGATGACAAAATGGAGCCTCGGGAAATTTAAGTAATTTACTTACTGCTTCACTATTGAACAAGATTCTAATCCAGATCTTTCTGTCTCCAAAGCTAGTGCTCTTTCTATAATATCAGACATATGATGTTATTATAACACTAGGATCATCAGCTTCAGGTTATCTTTTGAAATAGAAAAAAACAATTTCAGATCTTTCCTAATTTACTTTCACTTTTCTCTACAATAACTACTTCAATTTTTCAACATTCTCTCTACTGCCTCACTTATAGAAAATGTTATTACCCATTTTCAATAAATGATTTGGAAAGTAGTAAAAGTCAACCTTCTCAGTAGCCCACAGACGGATGTGTGAATTTAGCTTTAGTCCACGCATGATCCCTCCTTGCCTCTGTTTATCTCCCGGCACAAAAATGTCTGCATCTACACTAAGAGTAGACATCCAATCTTGACTTTTCCAAAAAGGCCTTTCATCAATACCATTGACTCTTATGCTCTACATCTTCCTTTTATTGACTCTTACCAACAAAATCTGTGATCCCAATGCTCTCTCTATAAACATGCAAAGTACAAAAGATTGTGCACCCCACCTGCTTCCCATTTTTCCTCGCATCCTTTCTGGTCTGTTTCTCAGCCAAGCTTCTACACTAACTTTCTACATAACCTTACAGCACAACCACTTTACAAACGTCTCCAATCAGGCTTCTTCCACCGCGCCACTGAAACTCACCCAGATCATCAATGACCTTGTTCCTGCTTAGTCCTTGGGCACCTTTAAATTCTTTTACAATTTCTTACTAAGGGTATTCATTTTATTTGAAACGTGCTCATCTCTTTGCTTCCTTGATAATTCAATTGATTTATTTTCTTTCTATTTGAATATCGCCTCAATGTCTTCTGGAGTAATTCCTTCTTCTACCTACCCTCCAAGTCCTGGTTCTTCCCAGAATTTAATTTTGAGTCCATATTTCTTCTCAGCAATTATGCTATTTTTGAGTGATCTCATCTATTTTAATGGATATAATTGCAATCTTTATGATAGAATATCCAATGGCTAGTAGAATCCCATGACTTTAAATATACTTTAGAAGATACCATAGCTTCAAAATAATATCCAACTTCTTACATGCCATTTCAATTCAAGTTACATGTTATAAAAAAAAAAACAAGAATGCATAACCTACTGTCATAAAGTTGACTCCAATTGCCAATCTATGTATTCTCGAGTAGAACTGCTCCGTAGGGTTTTCGTTATTTCCATTTTTAATTGTAAATTAGGCAGGAGTTTACTTTCTGGATCATGAACTTTGTATTCAACTGTTTAAACTACTAGTCAAACCCCTCAATAGTTTGTACTTTGATTTCTCTTCTCCCTCTTGTGGACTGCAATTTTCCATTACACTCGAGTGAACATCCATCAACACTCAGCTCATTGCTTTATCTTTCCTCTTTTGCTACCACTGCCTGTTGGCAGTCTCCAAGTCTGTTCCTCTCTAAGCTTGGTTTTCTGTACTCTTTACTGAAGCAGGGGTCTTCCATGGCTCCACTAAGTTGGTTGCAACTGTCATTCTTTAAGTTAGTAATCAAGACCAAACCATTTGCATCATCCAGGGACCTGATGACCTTCAAGGATCTAAAGATATATATTATTAATACCCTCCTCTTCACAATACATTTGCCTAAATATGTTCCCAAATGAAATTAAATTTCACTCAGGTTTCTAAGCTAACTAAAAAACTAACAAACAAGCAATAATAGTGAATATTTCTCTCTCTCTTTTTCTCTCTCTTGCCAAATCTAATCAATCATTAAGTCCTTTTGATCCATCCACATAACACCTAATATTTCTCAAAAGCAATTGATTTCTCTCCAAAACGTCCAGAGCATGCCATATCCGATCTTTAATGCTTGGGCATTTTTGAGCTACTTGCCTTTTCTCTTGAGTCTGCATAACCCACTGTCTATTGTAAAACTCTATTTCTTAAATTAAAGTCTGCTCTGGTCAATCTTCTAAAAGATCCTACAATGATTTCTCTTTGACATCATCCACACATAATATCCTGAAATTATTTGAAGTACATCATGCCTTTGGTTGAAACACTTATATTCCCTAGAGTCTTCTAGTCCACACCGTTAGTAAACAAACACACACATATTCCCCAGAGTCCTCTAGTTCACACCTTTGGTAAACACACACACACACACACACACACACACACACACACACCATTTATTCTGACCAATTCTTACTCATTCTCTGTGTGTCAATCAAAAAGTCAGTCCCTCTAATTCCTAGTCTTCCTTCCATGTATTCTCACATATTCCCAAACCTTCACTGAATAACACTCATCAAACATTTTTTAAAGAATCTTTAATTACTTTCTCGATATGTTTGAATGGAAACATATTTTTAAGTGAATGCAACCTAAAAAACAACTGTAAAAGGAGAATTTGCCACGTGAAATAATAACAAAGAAATGGGTTCTATAACTGGAGTCATATTAAGTGAATATAGACTAACTGGTTGAAATGGCAATTCAACACATGTGTTTTTCTGTTTCCTTTTGAATCACCACGAAAATGATAATAATGAAATTAGAGATGTACGAATTCATGAAGATGAAGACAACCAGAGACAAAATGACCTGGAAATGAGGCATCAACGAATTTGAGGGAGATGGAAAGCAGATGAGTAAGCAGTAACTGACTGGAAAATACTGCAGTTTAACTGTCCTTAGAGAGAGGTTCCTATTTTTAAAAAGCAAAACAAAAATACTGAATGCTATCATGGAACCCTAGAAAGGATAAAACTTGGAGGTACTAGGGGGCTTTGCTGTTGTTTTTGTTAGATTTCACTGCACCAGTTGCAACTCACAATGACCCTATAGACAACAGAAGAAAACATAGTCCAGTAGGTTGTT
Organism: Echinops telfairi; assembly: GCF_000313985.2. NCBI lineage: Eukaryota > Metazoa > Chordata > Mammalia > Afrosoricida > Tenrecidae > Echinops > Echinops telfairi. The sequence continues at coordinate 19,320,445 of NW_022111310.1, forward strand.
AAAAAGCCAGTCATGGTGCGATGTGACGATGAGGAGAAATACAACCTTCCTCTAGTTCCTAAAGGTTTCTTCCCCGCTCCCACTACATGACTCGAATTCTATCTTGCAAGACTGGCTAGAACAGAGGGGGTACACTGGTACAGATAGGAACTGAAAATACAGGGAATCCAGGATGGATGAGTCCTATAGGGCCAGTGGTGTGAGTGGCGAGGCGGGGAGGGTGGGGGGAGAGTGGGTAGGGAGGAGGGAGCCGATTGCATGGAACTGTGTGTGGCCTCCTCCCTGGGGGACGGCCGGCCAGAGGGTGGATGGGAGGGGACGTCGGGCGGGGCAAGATATGACAAAATACCCATTTATAAACTATCAAGGGCTGATGCGGGAGGGGGGAGCGGGGAGGGAGGGGAAAGATGAGGACCTAATGTCGGGGGTTTGAGTGGAGAGAAAATGTTTTGAGAAACGATGTGCAGATGCGCTTTACACAATTGATGTGTGTATGGATTGGGATGACAGTTGTGTGAGCCCCTAATAAAATGTTAAAAAATAAATAAATAAAAAATTTTACCAGGGGGGCAAAAAAAAAGCCTTCCCTACGCATAGCCTCCTCCCTGGGGGATGGACAGCAGAGAAGAGGGTGGGGGGAGATGTCGGACAGTGTAGCATATGACAAAACAATAATAATTTGTGAATTATGAAGGGTTCATGAGGGAGGGGGAGGGGGGAGGGAGGGGGAAAGTAAGCAGCCGATATTAAGGGCTAAAGTAAAAGCCAAATGTTTTGAGAATGATGAGGGCAACAAATGTACATATGTGCTTGTCACAATGGATGCATGTATGGATTGTGATAAGAATTGTACAAGTCCCCAATAAAATGATTAATAATTTTTTAAAAACCCTTCCCGATGCCCTGCTCTTTCTTCTTCCTATAATCCAGGGCTCTGAGTATTTGCTCAGCATACAAACTGAATACGTATGATGAGCAGATATAACCCTGACACACATGTTTCATGATTGTAAACTATGTAGTAAATACCCCCTGGCTCTAGTCATGCAACTGTGTCTTGGTCCATATACAGGTTTCACATGAGCACAATGAAGTGTCCTGGAAATCCAATTCTCAAGGCTATGCATACTTGATCATGATTCACATAGGCAAATACCTCTGCACAGTCAATGAAACACAAGAAAACATATTTCTTTTTTATCATTTTATTGAGCACTCTTAAATTTCTTATTACAATCCATATATCAATTGTATCAGGCATATTTGTACACATAGCCATCATTCTTTTCTAGACAATTATTTCTATTGAGCCCTTGGTATCAGCTCCTCTTTTTTCCTCCTCCCCCCCATCCTAGTGACCCCTTGATAGATTATAAATTATTATTAGTTTCATATCTCACACCAACCACTGACTCCCTTCCGTGATTGGCTGCCCCTTCCTCCCCTCTGCCCCCACCCCATATCCCTACCCATCTGGTATCACTCTTCCCATTCCTGCTCCTGGCTTGCATGTGTCGTGAGCTCTTATCTCTTATCTACACCTGTGTGCATGCTCCGGTCTAGTCCAAAGTGAGAGGCAGCACTGGGATCATGACATGGGGGTGAGGAAACCTCCAGGAGCCAGAGGAATATTGTGTGTGTCTTTGATGCTATACTGTGCCCTGGTTGACTCATCTCTGTGGGGAATGTTCCATTGTTTACAGATGGGCTTTGGGTCTCTTCTCTGACCTGCTCATTCTGAACCATATGGTTTTGTTTGTTTGTTTGTTTGTTTAGGATCTTCTGATGCCTGTTACCCAGTCCCTATGACACCTCATGATCACACAGGCTGGTGTGCTTCTTCCCTGTAGGCTTTTTGTTTCTCTGCTGGATCGACGCTTGTTTCACTTCAAGCCTTTAAGACCCCAGATGGTATGTATTTTAATAGTTGGGCACCATCCACATTCTTCACCACATTTGCTTATGCACCCATTTTGTCTTCAGCAATTGTACCGAGAGGGTGAGCAACTCAGATTGCATATTTGTTAGAACAAAGTGTTCTTGTATTGAGGGAGGGTATGAGCAGAGACCTAAAGTCTGTCCACTATCAGTGTATTGCCATATGAATAAATATACATAGGCCAATACCTCTATTTTTATGGATTAGTGTATTTGCAAATGGACACACCTATGCTGATACCTCTCTATATAGCTTTGCTTCCTAGAGCATTCCTCTGTTTCCTTTTACTTTCCTTCTGCTCCAGCATCATGCTCACCCTACTTCTGTCTCATAGTACTTCCTCTCAGCTAGATTGCTATTGTGCCAGCACCCCCAGAATATTTATATCCTCCTCATTGTTGATTTTTATTCCCTTGCTGTTCCCCTATCTATGGTGTTGTTTGCCCACCGCACCCTTCCCCAGCCTCCTTCTTCCCCCAAGTTCCCCCTGACCATTGGTCCCGTTGCTTTCTCCTGGAGCTTGCTTCCCATGACTGTCTTATGTAAGTAGGCATACCAACAATGGCATAGACCAAACAAATAGAAAACAAATGATTGAGAAAAAAGAAAAGAGGGAAAACCCACATATACAACTCCAGGTCTGTCTGCTGACCTTTATGACTATCTCCCCACTGATCCTGGGGGAATTCTGCAATCTGCCATTCCCAGCCTGAAGTTTATGGGGGGAGGGGGGGCTCTTTAGGGGCTTTGTGGCTTGGCTTTGCTCCTGTTGCTGATCTGTTATGTTTGTTTCTTAGCTTGCCCTGCTGCAGGGGTTCAGACTGCACTTCATCCCTGCTGTGTTTCCCCAGTATTGTCCTTGGTCGTCGTATGCTCCAGTAAGGGGACACCATGTCATGAGCTGTTTCAGGCCCTAAAGTCTTCTCTGCCCTAGCAGTTCCAAGCAGGGACATCGTTCTCTGGGCTTGGTGTGTTGATATGGGGTCTAGACCGACCATCCCTTTCTCTTTTTCCTTCTTGGTTGGGTTCAAGGTGGGTATGATATGTTGGCCCCCTCACCCCAACCTGTGGGTTTAGTGCTGTTCTCTGTTGCATATACTTCTAGGGAGGGGGTCAGTTTGGCTCTGGTTGGGGCCAGAACTGTAGCCCAATTTTTCCACGCATTCCTCCACATGGTTACGTTTCTCTCGTGGTTTGGCATGCAATGGTGGGGTCTGTATGCACACTCCCGATGCCGTGGAGACATAACCAATACTCTCCCCCTGGGCGGGTTAATGCCCTTCTCACCCCTTGCTGTCATCTCACTCTCACCACCCCCTTTTCTCCCTCTCCCTGGATTTGGTCTGACCGCCATCCAACTGCCTGTAGCTCAACCCATATATTGCGAGATAAGTGCTTTCCTTCTCTACCTACTGTGCTGGTTATACTTACCTCAGGGGACTCATGTTGTACTTGACCTTTTGTGATTGGCTGACTTCTCAGCATAATTTCCTCCAACTGTTGCCATGAAATAGCATGCTTCATGTGATCATTAGAAGCAAATATATTTCTGATAGTCTCTCTTTCAGCCAAGATCTATCTGACATCATCAATTATAGTCCTTGTTTTACATCCTCCTCTGAACCAGCCTGAACTTCTGACACACCTGTCAATGTGTTGTTGTAACTGCTGTTGAATAATTTTCATCAAAATTTTGCTTTCAACTGGACATCCCCTTACAGAAGTGTCATGGGGAGGAGATTAGCCAGTCAGGGTGCAGTGTAGCAATGATGAAACATGTAACATTCCTCTAGTTCTTAAATGGCCCCCCCCCTCTACTATCGTGATCCCAATTCTACCTTATAAATCTGGCTAGACCAGAGGATGTACACTGGTACACATAGGAACTGGAAACACAGGGAATCCAGGACAGATGAGCCCTGCCAGACCAGTGGTGAGTGTGGTGATACCGGGAGGGTAGAGGGAAGGTGGGGTAGAAAGGGGGAACCGATTACAAGGATCTACATATAAGTTCCTCCATGGGGGATGGACAACAGACCAGTGGATGAAGGGAAACGTTGGACAGTGTAAGACATGACAAAATAATAGCAATTTATAAATTATCAAGGGTTTATGTGGGAAGGGGGAGCGTGAAGGGAGGGGAAAAATGAGGAGCTGATACCAAGGACTCAAGTAGAAAGCAAATGTTTTGAGAATGATGAGGGAAACAAAGGTACAAATGTGCTTGACACAATGGATGTATATATGGATTATGAAAAGAGTTGTATGAGCCCCAATAAGATGATTTTTAAAATGTTTTGCCTTCATTTGATATCATTAATAGTTAAATTTGCATGTTCTGTTGGGTCACCTTTCTATGAATTGTGTACAGACATGAATCTATTCTAGTCAGTTGGCCAAGTAAATGTCTTCCAAATTACTTGGCATCGACAATTAAGTGTTTCTTGTGCTCTATTAGCTTGTTGAAACATCTTAACTGGTATTCTTTCAGTTCCTAGAGCCTTGGTTTTGGCTAATGCCTCAGAGCAGCTGGAACTTCTTCCTTCAACACCCTTGGTTATTGATCATATGCTACCACTTGAAATTATTGAATGTCAACTAGTGATGTTTGGTACAGTGACTATGTGTTTTTCCCATCTTCTATTAATGCCTCCTGCATTGTTCAATATTTTTCCCATACATTCTTTCAATACTTCAACTTGAGACTTGAATATTTTCTTTTCTTTTTTCCTTGATTTTCTTGGGGGCTCTTACAACTCTTATAGCAGTCCATACATCAATTTTATCAAGTGGATTTGTACATATGTTGCCATCATAATTTCCAAGCTATTTTCTACTTGAGCCTTGATATAAGCTCCTTTTTTGTTCCCTTCCCTCCCCCCACTCTCTCACCCTCTTGTATCCTTGATCAATTATATATTGTTATTGTTGTTTTGTATCTTATACTCTCCTTTATCTCCCTTCAACTCGATTTCTGCTATTTGTCCCATAGGTAATTGGATATCCTTTCCCAAAGAAGTGGTATAAGGAAGGGATGATTCAACCAAGATGTAATATAGCACCAATGAATCACATATCATTCCTTTAGTTCCTTAATACTCACCACCCCCCAACCTCCCCCACTGCCATGACCCAGTTCAAACTTACAAATCTGGCTAGACAGGGAATTCAGGAAACATAAAACCCCCAGGAACAGTAATAGGAGTCGTGATATCATGAAGGCAGGGGAATGGTCAGGGAGGGTGAAGGGTGAGAAAAGGGGAACCCATCACAGGATTGATTTTTTTTCTTGACTTCTTTCCATTTAAGATATGCTAAGTGTGTTCTTAAGTCTTTGCTCATTTGAGTATAATACTTTATTTGTCTTCTTGAGTTACCCTTTAAAAATTTTTGCCATCTCTTTTACTTCATTATTTATCTCATTAGCCTTAGCTATGTTAAGATTAAAAGCAAATTAAAAGCACAGATTGATCAAAAATGCATATCAGAAGTTTAGCACCACCCCAAAACCCCCGTTTTCTTATGCCCAATGAATGCAGACAATTGCTTCTTCCTAAACCAGCAAAGATAAACTAATTTTGTTACATGCAGAAGCACAACAAAGTGCACTATTGGTTGATTGGCAGAGAGGAATTGTGAGAAGCCACATTGAACTAGGGAGAATTAAATGAATATTCTGTATGGAGACATATCACTCCGGCCCTCTTCCCTAATGAACTAAAATAAACATAGTAAAGGGGGAGAAAGGTTTGCTGTTTGATTGGAATGAACTGGAGGTAGTGAGTTTTAAGAGTCTAAATAAACAAGTTGGTCAATATTATTAGAGTATTGTGTTAGAAGGACAATTCAATGGCCAACAATCCCTCTTCTATGAAACAGATTTTGCTCTTCATTTTTAAAATTAGATGAGTACTCAAGGATGGACACTCATTTCAATCAGATATTTTATATTTAGGATAAAATCCAAGATATAAGCTTATAGCCATAGTTCATGATAACTATAAAATAAATTATGATATCTACAAGATAACAATTTGATATTTCTTAAAGAAGGAATAATCTAAGAACCAAAAAAATTGGAAATCAAATACAAGCTTGTTGCTCAAAAATATTTTTTAATTAATTGAAAAAATAATGTTGCGAAAATATCACAGCAATAGAACAAGATATTAATTAATTAATTACAGAAAACATTCTATATTAGAGATCAAAACAATAGCCGAGAATTAGCTAGTAGAGATTTCCGAGAGACCAAAAACAATAGAGGGAAGAAAATTATAATCAAGATACAATCATAATCAAGTACACTAAGGTGGCATTTCTGAACATTAAGGATATTGGGAAAAGCTTAAGAGAAAAAAACGTTCATATACAAAGAATTGAAGGTCATAATGGCATGACCATTTTCAACACAGTTGAATAAAAGAAAGGAATAAAAGAACATGGAGTAATGTCTTTACCCTTGTGTGATGGTTAGGAATTAAGTCAACTAGATCCCTCTGATAAGCGGAACTCAACCTATCAAGTGATTTACAGACCAAGGCCATCTCCTTGGAGGTGTGGCCTTTTGTAGCAGTGAAAGACCAAGTAGACCCAAATCCTTTGGGGCTCGTGTCCTCTGCTGGGGCTGGACCTGGCGTCTGGTTCCTGCTGATCCCAAGAGCCTTCAGTGGACTACCAATGATGGATTCATTTTGGACAACTCTAAATTCATTTACCTCCGCATCCACTAGCCAGTGCCCCTTCGGCTCTGCTTCATCACAAGGCCTCCTGCCCCAGCCCACAACAGCCATTGTTTATCATCCTGCTCCTTGTCCATCAGTTTCCACAGCTGCCTGAGTCAGGAGTAGCTTGCCTTGAACCAGCCTGGACTATCCTTCTACAACTGTGAAAGCCACTCCTCCAGCCAAAGCTCTTTGCTTATTCAAACACATACAAGCATCAGTATTACTTCTCTATAGAAACCAACCCAACACATTGTTAATGAACGCGCCCCTGACATCTCATATCTAGACTGTTTTTCAAACATACAAGTAAAACATGGTGGAGATACGCAAGGATTCAAACAAGTAACTTAACAAATAGCCCTCCAGGAAGCCCCAGTACTCCAGTGTAAGGAGAGACCAAAATGCAACAGAAGAGGATGAGGGTCAGAAAGCAGGGGCTTTTATATTGGAAAGAAGACAAAAAAAATTCCCAGGATGCTGCTGAAGGGAAGTCCCAAGGCCAGAAGCACTTTGGCAAGCTTAGAAAGCAATCAGTCTGGAATAGACTGTGAAGTGGGAACCGTCCAGGAGAGAAGTCTCCAAGGGGAAAATATAGATGGGGGCAAGGAGGGAGTTGATTTGTTTTGTTTTTAAACAAAATAATAAAAGTTTTATTGTTCTTGTGAAGATTTGGAAGTTTAGGGGAAAAATTCCCTGAACAAATGGATTAATGAAGCAATTTTAAACCTAAGGGGGGAACAATTCATGCAAAGAGAGGAAATATAATTATGGTATAGATCATGGCTCAGCTCTGAAAATATTTACATAATCTAATTATGAACTCTAAATGTTGATTTAATAAAAATGGGAGAGAATTAGTTTGAATAGTTAAAAGAAAGAAAAAGGGTCTGTTTATATGTATGTACAATTGATAAGTCCTGGGAGTAGCAGGTAAATCTTCATCTTACAGCTTTAAAAATTAATGAATAATGTGTAAAATTAAGAATAAAATGTATATATTATATAGCTTAGAAAATAGATGTAAATACTCAAGTCTCAAAATAGTGTATTTCTGGAGAGCAGGCTTTAGTGCTAAGAGATGAGAAATATAGACGTACAATCTGATTTTAAAATATTTACATATTTTGCTTCAAGAAACAATGAAGCAGAATACGGACTAAATAGGAATCTGCAGGTAGATATGAATCAAGGGCAATGTATTTGTCTTTAATTGGATGCCGAATTCAAAAGTACTGATTACATTATGTTGTCTTTTAAAATATGTTATTGTGTTTTCAGTGAAGGTTTATACAGAGGTGTAGTTTCCCATTCAACAATTTCTTACGAAATCGTTCAGTGACGTGTAGTAATTATTCACACTGAATGAACATTCTCATAATTCTCATTCTGGTTGCTTGGTTTCCGGTCATCTAGTTTTATTATCCCATTACTTTCCCACTTTTTTTCAAAGCAATTGTTGACCATCAGGACTCATATAGGCAATGTTTTAAAAGCAGCACAGTACGTAGGAATGATGACCTCTATTTTTAAATCCAATTAGTTATTTAGCGAAGAGATTTCCTTGGGGGCTTGTTTTAGTTCAAAGTTCAAAGAGTACCTCAGCACATTGGTCTCAGGCACCCTCCAGGCTCAGCTGGTCCAGGAAGACTGGATTTTTTAAGGTGAGTTGTGGTTCACCTTTCCCTCACATAAAATGTGTGTCAATTCTGTTGTCTATTCTTGTTATGTGTCGACAGAAAGCTCATTAGTGGTAAACGTTGAAGCTGTTGGAAATGGGTAAATGGATTTCCCTGAACCTCTAGAGAGTGCTGGTTGCTAAGTTTATCATAAAGTTATTTTTTACTTTGGATTAAAATAAATTAAGATAAAATAGCGAAGTATCAAGTGCCTGTAATATGTAAGCTTTTGGCAAGCCCTCATGGATAGATAAATATCCAATAGGTTTGACAAATATTGCCATAGGGAGACAAAGGCCAGGGAAAACACAGGGTCGGAGAAGAGAGCCTTGTACTGCATTTCGCTGATGTTCAATCTTCTATTAGAGGACTATTTCTAGGGGGGTGTGCCTCTCATTTGGGAATTTTCTGATAAAATCATCAGAACGTGTGTTTCAACATTGACCTAAGTGTCATCAAATGCCCACTCAGACTGCTCAGTCCTTGTTCCTGTTTCATGGCCTTTTGGCCCTGGTTTATCTGCAAGTTCCATGCAGCTTGAGGCCACCTCTTGGCACCTTCATGCGTGTCAGAGTAGAACTGTACTCCCCGGGGTTTCCAATCACTGGTTTTTCAGAAGGAGATCACCAAGTCTTTCTTCCGAGGCACCACGATGTGGACTTGTACCTTTTGTTGAGCAACAGAGCATGTTAACTGAACAGGGACATGTGGTGCAGTAGTTACTCAATAAATAGTCATTGAAGGGCCTATTGATTTTTTGTTGTTATTCGCTATTTTGTTTGGTTCAGCTTACAAATAATTCTATTATGTTGTCTTTTAAAATATGTTATTGTGTTTTCAGTAAAGGTTTATACAGAGGTGTAGTTTCCCATTCAATTTGCTTATTTATATACCTCCAATTTGCTTATTTATATACCTCCCTCTAAAATGACATAACAACATGAGCATAGAGACCGTTTCGTTCCCAGTTGTGTTCCTGGCAGCCTGCATTGTTTTGAGCAACCTGAACCTAAGTTCTCTCCTCCATGAAATAATGGTAATAAGACTTCCCCCTTAAGATTGTTATGATGAGAGAATGAGCCAATAAATGTGTATTTTATGGGCACTAAAGTCATATATAAATGTCATAGCAATGATATGACTTGCTATCAATGACTAATGTCCTTTATGATATATGTTTTCAATATACTGTATACATTTTATTCCTCTCTCTTTTTTTCAAATTGGATTTACATGTGAGAATTTTAAGTACAATGCTTGCATTCATGAGTTTACATTAAAGATTGTTAAGAGAGGGAGAGCCACAAATATTCATATCTATCTCCTTGAGTCATAAAACCTCAACTATGTGAATTAATTACATTTTGCCCGAGGTCTTATTTTTCCTGCCATTTTTCTGATGAATTTTTCTCAGAATTAATCAGTTCAATTACACACTTAGTCATTAAGATATAGGGAAACATTAAATCATCTTCCCCCCTATTTTAAATTGCCTAGGTTTTGGCAATGATATCCAATATGAAGTTATGGATCAAGTTCAATTAAATTCAACCATGAAAGAACAAAGAACTATTATCATTGAATCTAATATCATTTTGTTATTACATTTCCATGTGTATAGGTGATACCTTTTGTAGACAATCAGACGTCTTTGCAAATATAGCATTTTTTCAGATCTCTTTCTAATTATTTGTAAAATAATTTGATGCAGAAGCAGCTAAGGTTTTGCAGCAACATGCCCTCAATTTAAATTCAATATCCCTTAGCCATAGTTTCATTTGGGGGGGGGGTTGGGGCGGGGTGGAGAAGCACAGAGATGTTTGGAAAGATTAAAAATATTGTACAGAAAGTCCCTGCTTGGCAGTAAATTAATGTTAAGGTTTCAGAGTCAGATTTTAGACTTTTAAACCCCAGTACCCAGATATTCTCTGGCTACTCTTATATTTATATCCTAAATTGGGTTTGAAGAAAGTGGTTGATACCAGCCGGTTTCCCATAGGAAGAAATGGGAGCTGTCTGTGTGGGTGCTGCCGAGGAGACTCTCCAGAAGAACAGAGTGGCTGAGCTGCGTAGACATGGCTGTGTCATCCATGACCAGAGGGCCACTGATGCCAGAAGTGGGGTAAGTGCTTAACATGGGTCACAAGAGCAAAAGAAAGACAGCAGGCCAAGGTTGTCTGATTGCTAGCCATAAACCACAACTGTGTTCAAAGAGGAGGGGTGCCTGTCTGATAGAAAGCCCCTTCCTATTCTGAAAATTTGGATGGCTTTGGATAGGTATGTTTGGTATTAAAATCTGAAAGAGCTGCCTTGCCCTGCTTTCAAGGCACCCAAAACAGAGCAAAATAGCGGGAGGAAGTACGAGAAAAGGGAAACAGAGAAGCAGACAAAGGCCGATGTACAACTTTCAGGGAAGTACCCCAAATTCTTCCATTAAGTCTAGCAAACTCAGGAAAATTCAGGTAAGTAGATTTGTTGTTGCTGCTATGAAACCTGAAAGAAAACGCAGTGCTTAAGTCCGTGCAGGCCGAGAAAGAGGTGAGGTAGAATGTCACAACTCCAGGGAAAATGAACAGCTAGGAATTCAAATAATCCTTGGCCAGGATCTTGGAGGTTCAGAGGCCAATGTATGGGTTTAAAGCAATTTGATATAGTTAAAATGTGTGCATATCTATTAATATAGGTCATATGGGGGAGACTCACAACTAACATCCATCGTGTGCATTGCATTATCATCTTCTTTTTTCAAATCACATGGAAGATGCTTGATTTGCTCAAGGTTTCTCAGCTAGTGTGTAAAGGGACTGAGATTTGAACATATGCCCAACTGCCCTCAGAAATAAAGCACTTTTTTAATTAAAAACAAAACATTTTTCTTGTAAATTAGGTTGGACGTTATGTTTCAGATCATCAATTTTGTATTCAACCACTAAAACCTCTTATCAAATCTCCGAATAGCTTGCGCTGAACTACTTTAATTTCTCTTCTCATAGAATCCTATCTTTCCTTTCACCCAAGCCCATGACTTCACCTCCCCTCCCTTCCCTCACTTCTGGTAACCATAAGAGTCTCTTTTAGTATGAAATCTTTATCTTGTCTTTTTCTTTTTAACAGTGTTTTTGTGCATCATTTGTCCTTTTGAAATCAACTAATTTAACTCTACATAATATTCTGCAAGTCTGTACATGCCATAAGGTCCTTGCTTCACAGTTGCATTGTTATTTTTTTAAATTGGGGGCTCTTACAGCTCTTATCACAACCCATACATATATCCATGTGTCAAACACATCTGTACATATGTTGTCATCTTTTTCAAAAAGTTTCTTTCTAGCCCTTGATAATAGCTCCTCATTTTTTCCTTCCTCTCCCATGTCCCTTGATAATTTATAAATTTGTTTTTTCATGTCTTACACTGACCGCTGTCTCCCTTCACCCACTTTTCTGCTGTCCGTCTCCCTGGGAGGGGAGCCATACTCCTTACTCCACCCCACCCTCTTCCATTACCCACCTAGTATTGCTGCTCCCTTTATTAGTTCTGAGGGCTTTATCTGTTCTGAATTCCCTGTGTTGGGAGCTGTTATCTGTACCAGTATACATGTTCTGGTCTAGCCAGATTTATAAGATAGAGGTGGGGTCATGACAGTGGGGCAAGGGGAGGAAACATTAAAGAACTAGAGGGAGGTTGTGTGTTTCCTCGGTGCTATACTGCACCCTGACTGGCTCCCATCTTCCTTGTGGCCCTTCTGACAGGGTGTGTCCAATTGACTACTGATGAGCTTTGGGTATCCACTCTGCCCTCCCCCTCATGCCCACTGATATGATATTTTATTTTGTTTTGAGTCTTTGATGCCTGATCCCTGATCCCATCAACACCTCATGATCTCACAGGTTGGTGTGCTTCTTCCATGCGAGCTCTGTTGCTTGTCAGCTAGATGGTCACTTGTTTATCTTCAAGCCTTTAAGACCCCAGATGCTATATCTTTTCAGAGCTGGGCACCATCAGTTTTCTTCATTATATTTGCTTATGCATCTGTTTTGTCTTCAGCCATCATCACAGCGTGCAATATTAGTAGAACAAAGTGTTCTTGCCTTGAGGGAGTACTTGAGTGGAGGCCCAATGTTCATCTACTGCCATAATACTTTATAAATAAATATATGTACATAGATCTATTCCCCTATCATTATATATAAATGTATTTGGACCTCTATAAATGTCTTTTGCCTCCAAGTTCTTTCCTCTATTTCCTTTTACTTTCCTCCTGTCCCTCTAGCATGCTCGGCCTTAATCTGAATTTTGGTAATTCCTTTTTCGGCTACATTTCCATTGATCGAGCCCCCCCACCCCCACCCCCACCCCAAGAACCTATGCCCTCCTCACCATCAATTTTAGGTAATTTATTCTTTCCTTGTTCCTGGGTTTGTTGGCACGCCCCTCCTTTTCCCCTCCCTCCCCTCAACCGTGTCCCTCCCAGAACCATCAGTCCCATAGTTCTCTCCTCCAGATTGTTCATCCCGTCTATCTTGTCCAGAGAGACATGCATAGACAGTAATATGGACAAAAATCAAAACAAAGCAAAGCAAAACATAACCAAAAAACAACAACAAATGAACGAACAAACAAATAAATACCAACAGGAGAAAAAAGAAAAGCCCTCAAACAGTTCCAGGTCTGTCCATGGACCTTTACGAGTGTTTTCCAGTAGAGTCCGCTAGGGTGCCAGCCCTGGCCCCAAAGTCCACCTTTTGCATTCCTCGGGGACTTCATGGCTTTGCTTCCCTTACTGCTTTGCTGTATGCCCTTAGTGTTTCACCTCGGTGTAGTGGGGTCGATTCGGGCACATCTCCTGCACTGTTGTCCCCAGTGCTGACCCCCTCAGCGCTATGTTAGTGAGGAACATCACTTTGTCTCCTGGTGGGAGCGGCCCTATGATCCTCTCTGTGCATTGGCCACTCTGAGCTGGATTATTGTCCTCAAGGCTTGGTGGGATGGGATGTGTTCTACACTATCTCCTTTCCTCTTCCTTGGCTCCTGATCAGATGTGCCCCTCTTCTTGAGCTGCAGCTTCAGCGCTGTCCTCTGAAGTGCAGTCCTCTGGGGTGGGGGCGGAACCCACATAATTGGGATTGGGGCGGGCCCTGCAGACCTCTCTATTGGTTCTCTATTTGTTGCCTTGAAACAGTCATGTCTTGGCACACTGGGCTGAAGTCTGTTCCCTCTCTCCCTCGCCTGTGGAAATATAAACAACATCTTTCCATTGGGTGAGTTAGTGCCCTGTTCCCCCACTACCTCACTTTTGTTTGTTTGCTTTCCCCTCCTTTTTAGTTGGCTGCCATACATATCCCTGGGCTGAGTTTGACACCTGTCACCATTATTCTTTCGTGATGAGCAGTTTTCCATGGTGTGTATGTACCAACAAAGCTTATCTATCCATTCTTCCATTTAGGTGGTTTTCATCTTCTTGCTATTAGAAACAGTGCTGCAATGAATGTGGGCGTGCATATAGCCATGTGCTTGGATGCTACGTCTCTAGGTACATATCTAGCAAAAGGATTGCTGGCGAATGTGGTGTGGTAGTTACATAATCTGGTGTCAATTTGAGACTTGTAAGGATTAAGGGTGAAGAGGCGGAGTCTAGTCTGTCAATCAATTTATATTCAATGAAGCCTCTGTGGGGGCCTGGCCTTTTCCTGAGAATTCTGGGAACCTGAATTTCCTCCTTGGAGGTGAGAGACACACTCTCAGTTTACTTCCTGAAAGACATTGCAGCTGACAAGACATGGAATCATGCTAGTGCTGTGTGCTGGGGAAGCCACATGGAGACCCCTACCAGTGCTGAGATGCTTCCACTGCCACTGGATCCACAAGACTTCCCACCCAGTGGCCTGTGATCTCCCTACATTCGGCATCATTGTATGTGTTTCATGAGTTTTAAGAGGATTTTATAGATTGGTATCAGACATATGGGCTAATATCAGACTTATGGACTTGATCTGGACTGGGCTGGGATGATTTATTAATATTTAACTGCTCTTGTACATAAAGCTCTTTCTTATACACATGTGAGGGTTTATTAATTTGTTTCTCTAGTCAACCCAGACTAACACAGTGGCTCTTGTTTTTTTGCCCCTAATGAAAATTGTGTGCATGTGTGTGTGTTATTTTTTTATTGTGAGTTAGGTGGGGGGGGTGTTCAAATTTTAGATCATCACCTCTGTATTCATCAGTTCAAACCATCACCCATTCCCTGAGTAATGCACCCCACCCTTCCCCTGATTGCTCTTCTCCCTCTGGGTATCTCCATTTTCTCTCTGACCCAAGTGAACACCTGTCACCCCTCTAGTCCATTGCTTTATCTTCACTCCCTTATCTTGCCCCTCTGGGGGACTTGCATAGTCTATATCCTTTGGTATGCAAGTATCTGTCTTGGTGTTCGTCCTATGGTAGTGGTCCTTTTGTGATTTACTAATTTCACAGCAGATGTTTGTGATTCACTAACTTCGCCCAGCATGTTTTTCAAGTTTATCCATGCTATAATGTGCTTCGTGTTTCCATCCTTGTTTTTTAGTGCTGTGTAGGATTGCATCGTGTGTGTGTGTGTGTGTGTGTGTGTGTGTGTGTGTGTGTGTGAGTGTGTGTGTATACCAAAGTTGAATTATCCATTTTACAATAGGCATTTGAGTTGTTTTAATCTACTTGCTATTGTGAACTGTGCTGTGATGGACATGAGTGTGCCTTTGACTCATATCTCTCAGGTATGCACCCAGGAGTTTTATTGCTAGGAATTCATATAGAATTTCTGTTCCTAGTTGTTTGAGGCAATTTCATATAATTTTCCACAGTGGTTGTACACGTGTACAAAACCAGTAGCAGTGTAAGAGGATTCCAATCTCTCCTGAACCTCCGTAATATTTGTTGTTGTCTGCTTTGGGGAATTTCATTGTTACTGTCAGTGTAAGGTGGTATGTCATCATTGCTTTGATTTGCATTCCCAGAAAGCTGATGATTGTAAGCATTTTTGTCATTTGTTTATTAGTCATATGAGTATCATCTTTGTTGAACTGTCTGTCCATGTACTTTGCCTATTTTTTAATTAAATTTTTATTGGCATATAATTCACATATTATAAAATTCAATAGTTCAATCATATTAAGAAGAATTGTACAATCATCACCATAATCCATTTTAGAACATTTTCTTCTTTTTTGTACTCATTGTTATAAGCTTCTCATTTATCCCCAACTTCTCCTGCCATACCACTAAAACCACCAGGAATCCAGCTACTGTCTCCACAGATTTACCTAGCCTGGATTTCAGACACATTAAAAAAATCCCTCAAAAAAACCAAATAACAACAATAAGAATTAAAACAGAGTAAACCCTCAATTGATAAAAGAGTAGAAAATATTAAAAGCTAGAACAAATTTAAAATAAGTCAAATGGGATATCAGGTGACAAGGTATTAAATTTTAAACAACTGCTTCTGTAATAATCTGCTTTCCAGTGCATTCTGCATGATAGCAAGGCTACTCCCACCCCTGGTCTACAGTCAGAAGGGATTAACTGAAGCCTTGATCCACATGTATCACCCCTACATTTTTAAAGCTGAAACGACATTAAAATGGATCAAAAGGGAGATTAAATAATAAAATATTACATTTTCACATAGCTATATCTGCCATAATCGACTTTATAGTGCTCTCTGCCTGATAACAGGGCAATTCACATCCCTTAATTATGGTCAGAGGGTATTCACCTGAGGCTTAATCTTACCAATGGATTTTGGGCTTCCACTGCAATGCATAGCTTTTTGAAATCCAGGTGTTCACAATTTGTCATGATAGCATTCCTTCCTTTGGATCTGGATTTATTATTTATAGTGGATCACATAAGCTGGTGTACTGCTTCCATATGGACTCTTAGTTGATGCCTCACCACAAGTTTTATGCCCCTGAGTTAGGAGTCAGGAGTCATCTGCTTCTTCTGACGGTAGGAAATTTCAGCCTTCACTTCAAGAGCTACAAGTAGGATTGAGTAAAGCCCCGTTCACTTAGTGGGGGTTCCACGTCGAATCCTTCTGATGTAGCCTATAAAGGATGTTATGCACCTTGAAATAACACAGTCTAAAGTACCAACAGTCTAAACTACAAGACCTGCCTCACCAAGGGATGGACATGAACTAGGTCAAAAGTGTCCAATTAGGAACGTAGTTCCAGACTTCATCCACCTTTTAATTGGGTTATTAATCGTTTTCTCACTGAGGTGTATTTTTTTAAAATCATTTCATTAGGGACTCATACAACTCTTATCACAATCCATACACACATCAATTGTGTAAAGCGCATTTGTACATTCATTGCCCTCATCATTTTCAAAACATTTCCTCTCCACTTAAATCCCCGGCATAAGCTCCTCATTTTTCTCCTCCCTC